>NC_089819.1:5544285-5700211 GCF_029633855.1 Hoplias malabaricus
CACTACAATGTCTCCAGCTACTGTGGTTAGTTTATATTTTCTCTCAGAAAACTGAGAAGATGGCAGAAGCAAATATAAGAACCCAAGCTTCACCGTGCAACATAAAACCGCAGCACAACAAACTATGTCTATTCCTGATCACAGGCTCGCTCGCTACAAAGCCGAGCAGGGTCTTAAACAAACCTTCTCGCCGCAAGTCCAAACACTTCATGCTCAGTTATTTACACAGAAACAGACAAACCACCAAGATACAGGGGGCTTCTTTCTTTTCAAAACACACCACACACACGCAACAGAGCGTAAGAAAAGGGCAAACCACTGTTCCTGGAAAATGCTTAAAACCACTTCCCGAATCCACAAAATAAAGGCGCCTGGGAAATTCCACTGACTGAAATACCACACATTCTGCTGCTGCGTTAAGCAAAAACAAAAGCAGAAATACTTGGACACTCATCACTCTGTGACTAAAGCAACAGAGTGACCTCTTTGTTCGATCATTACAGAGCCGTGGCTTTCCCTCAGTGGAAAAGGTGTGTTTTGGGGGTTAGAGAGAGTGAAGAAAAAGAAGGGGATGTCAGAAATAACAGGCGGTGTTTGGATCGCCGCAATATTGATCACAATTATAGCTGTGTTAATTAGCCCCATCATATTGGTCCAAAAATGGTTTCTGCTGCATTTGTTAGTAGCCTGCTCATTGATTTATGCCCAGAAGCCCCTTAAAATGATGGAATTAATCTACATTACGGTGCACTGTTTGTGGATACAGATGAACTTCTATAATCTCTATGAAAAATATGAACCAATATGCAAAGCTAAGCATCGGTTAGAGCAGTGGTCCCCAAACTGTGGTGCGCTATTGCAGTTGGAGCACAGTAACGCACTTGAATATTATACATAATGCATGCCACTTGTAATAGTTCAAGTGTAAAGGTGATTTGTCACTTCATTTTCTTTTGTTTAGTAAGACGTTGCAGTTTAGTATGAATTACAGTGTTTAATATCAATTTCAGTGGAGTCTGGGAGTAAAAGGCATGTATCTGTGCCGGAGATGGAGGAGAACACTTTATGATATCATCATATAACACGACCAAATTGTAGTCATACATTTTTCTGTATCACCCACCGTGATCCAAAAAGAAAAAAAAAAAAGACTTATAAGGTGTGAAACCAGAACTCTGTAGGGAACACGTTCTAGATCAAGCACTGATTGCAACTGAATGGACATCTTTACAGAGATTCAGAGACGGACAGTGCTGGAGCAAGGTGATGGATGACCCTGCTGATGGTGGAAGTGTAACGTAAGTCTGGAAGTGATCTCTCCGTCTCTCCCTGCCGTCACTTTAAAGGAGCGCTCGGTCGGTCATTGAGCTGACACCTAGTGGTTGTATTATTAGACACCCGTTTGTATCAGGTTATATGTTATAAACATGGCTACTACACGTGGGAGACCTGCTTTTATTCACTGACTTCTAAGCAACGTGATACATCTCACGTGAGTTACACTTTACAGAAGAATGTAAAAATGAAAAATAGACATTTCCACATATATACAGTCTGCTAATTTAAATAGAAAAGAAACTGGGTCAGACGTGTTGCTCCTCTATCCTTTAATCCTGCACAAAATGCAAACAAACTGCCAGAAGGTGTTAGATGTGCCCTGACTGCGTCTGTAGCACTTTATAAATCCAGACAAAAAAGTTCAGTTTGTAGGTGCCATGACTGAGGTTTAAAACTTCCACTCTTTTTATTGCATTTATTTTATTGGTTTCAATGGCATTTTATGTTTAAATTCTGATGGTTAACCACTTTGTTTTAATTATTGCTAATTAAGTATTCACTTTTTTAATCAGTCTTAATTTGTTTGTGTAATGTATTGTCTTTTCACAGTTTATTTGCACAATTTTCTTGCCTTTCATTCATTCATTCATTCATTATCTGTAAGCGCTTATCCAATTCAGGGTCGCGGTGGGTCCAGAGCCTACCTGGAATCATTGGGCGCAAGGCGGGAATACACCCTGGAGGGGGCGCCAGTCCTTCACAGGGCAACACAGACACACACACACAAACTCACACCTACGGACACTTTCGAGTCACCAATCCACCTACTAACGTGTGTTTTTGGACTGTGGGAGGAAACCGGAGCACCCAGAGGAAACCCACGTGGACACAGGGAGAACACACCAACTCCTCACAGACAGTCACCCGGAGCGGGAATCGAACCCACAACCTCCAGGCCCCTGGAGCTGTGTGACTGCGACACTACCTGCTGCGCCACCGTGCTGAATTTTCTTGCCTTTTATGTTTTAATTCATAGGTTTATTGCACACATCACCTCACTCCACTGCCGTCTACCTTTACCCTCCATGTTCCACACTGCCATCAATCAATGAGTCTCTGTAATGCCAAAAAAGTCTAATCAGTTCAGAAAAGAAAAACACAATTGCTGGCTAAACAATATACAAAGTCTTCGATAAGTCATTTATTGGTGCGTAGACTTCTAGAAAGTGTTCAAAATAAAGAAAAAGAAGTCTGCACTCTCAGAACTTATTTTAGTACAAAAAACTGGGCAAACTCACAAACTGCAGACTCTCAAAATTAACAGAGTTTCACCCTGAGGCTTCATCAGGTCATTGAATACACCTGCTGGAGTCGTCCTTTTATTCTTTTGGTGCACTTCTACCTCCTAGAAAGAGCATCATACCACACCTTCTTACCAATTCAACCAGGAAGAAAATACACTGTTCCCCTCATATCACAAAAAAGGCCAGAAACAAGTGACAATCAGTGTCGCAGTCACACAGCTCCAGGGGCCTGGAGGTTGTGGGTTCGATTCCAGCTCCGGGTGACTGTCTGTGAGGAGTTGGTGTGTTCTCCCCGTGTCCGCGTGGGTTTCCTCCGGGTGCTCCGGTTTCCTCCCACAGTCCAAAAACACACGTTGCAGGTGGATTGGCGACTCGAAAGTGTCCGTAGGTGTGAGTGTGTGAGTGAATGTGTGTGTATGTGTTGCCCTGTGAAGGACTGGCGCCCCCTCCAGGGTGTATTCCCGCCTTGCGCCCAATGATTCCAGGTAGACTCTGGACCCACCGTGACCCTAAATTGGATAAGCGCTTACAGATAATGGATGGATGGATGGATTTTGAGAGTTAAAGTTTTGAGTGCGCTAACATCATTGTTCAATAAAGACATAGATATACATCATGTTCTCTATAGAAGTCAGATTTCTGTGACCTAACACAACTAATAAGTGTAAAGATTTAATGTTGGATACATTTTTAAATCTGGAAAAAGTGCCCCATTAATTTTTGGCAGTTTGTATTTAAGTAATGAGGTCAATTTGTTGCTATTCATAGCATTTCATATTTTACAGATTTATTTATTAAGACTTTATTAAATTTGCAGATTTGAACATGAGGTCATCAAGCAACTCAAAGTATGCATTTAAGCATCCGGTGATATTCTCTGTGAACAATCTTTATTACTAATTCCCTTTACGCATCGGCTTAAAATCTCTGCCCACAAAAACTGCCCCAAAGTGAAGCGCTGGTCTCCCTGACCTCAAGATAATGACCATCCACTTTCTGCCAGATGTTTAGAAAGTAAAATCCTGATCGAGGAGCTGGACCCTCCGCAGAATTCCATTTCAGTGACTTCATTTGGTCCTAATTCGGGCTGAATAAAAGTGACCAGCATTTGATTGCGTTTGTCCCCTCTAGTGACCACCATGGAGACCGGCAGGCCCAATGCTTCTTGGTGTTGTCATGGAAACATTAAAAGCCCCATGAATAAATGTGCAAGGGGGCTAAAGGGGTGTGAAAATGGCAGCACTCTGAGTGCCAGGAAGCTAATCCAAATGAACTCCAGTCCACCTGTCCGCTTGGGCAACGTTGCCAAGTATTCCAATAACACACACAATAACACGTACACCACTTCAGAAAGAACTGAGGAGGGGGGGGGGTTGTTTTCATTCATCTGTGGAGCATTTTGAAGAAAAGAACACTTCAGAAACTGGCCCCCAGTTGGCCTCTATCAGTCAGCACATTCAGCAGCACAAATAAGCATAACAGCATCCGGCTGTGAAACTATTGACTTTTCTGGCTGATCATAGGCCTGAGTAGGGAAGAAATTTGACTCTAGGTCCACACTCACTTCAGAGACCTTTAGTAGACCATTCCTAGCGTAGAAAGGTCTTGAATGTCTTTCCCAGTAGCTGGGTACACAGGCCCTGAATCAGGAGGTCACTGGTTCGAGTCTCATCTACAAGTTAGACCCAATACGGAATCAATACTTTGTAAAAGTCAGAGACCACCCTTTTTTCATTCCCTTTCATGTGAAAACAATGAAAATATCCTTTCTTCACACCTCCAAAGTTCTTATAGGCTTATAATTCATATAGACATATGTTCTAAGAACACCAGCAACTTCTTTCGGTTGTGTTTATTGTATCTGTTTCCTGGCGTTCAATAAGCACTTCTCAACAACGCCAGTAAAATTGACTCATCCTGCCTTGTGCAAATGGACTGTTATATCTACAAACTGCCTTTCCAGAAAAGTCAAGATGCTATGCAAAATGTAAACACTTAGAAACTCAGAAAGCAATAATGTGCAAATAATTTAAACCCTAAGTGTAATTAAAAAGCGCACACGTACAAAATTTCATATGTTAAAAGTGAGAAATGTTCATTCATTCATTATCTGTAACCCTTATCCAGTTCAGGGTCGCGGTGGGTCCAGAGCCTACCTGGAATCATTGGGCGCAAGGCGGGAATACACCCTGGAGGGGGCGCCAGTCCTTCACAGGGCAACACACACTCACACCTACGGACACTTTTGAGTCACCAATTCACCTACCAACGTGTGTTTTTGGACTGTGGGAGGAAACCGGAGCACCCAGAGGAAACTCATGCAGACACAGGGAGAACACACCACACTCCTCACAGACAGTCACCCGGAGTGGGACTCATACCCACAACTTTCAGGTCCCTGGAGCTGTGTGACTGCGACACTACCTGCTGCGCCACCGTGCCGCCCCAGTGAAAAATGTTTTTCAAATCACAATTATTGATATGAATATGAAATAACAAAAACACTATGAGAGGTCCTGTGATGTTGAGCAGGTGAAATCCTAGAATAAGCTAAATTTCACTTTCAAGACTACGACAATTGGTTTCGTAAGTTCCCAAATGTTTACAGGGTGTTGTTTAAAGGAGCCGTGAAGCAACACATCAAATTCAAAATAAGCAAACATTTTTCAAAAACAAACTTTCTCGGTTTCAATAATTGAAATGTTGACTTTGTACCATTTCCCGTTAAAAGCTTGAAAAGGTTTGCGTTCTCTTTTTATTTACATTTATTTACTTTTCTGTTAATGGGGTTTGTAAAACGATCAACAGAAAATGAAGACCTTTTAAACATGGGCATTTTGACTAGAAACAGGAGACACGACGTGTGATCTCTGATTTTGCACAGTGCTGCATATGTAATCTGATGCTGTTGCTATGGGAATACAAAAAGATGACCTACTTGAATCTGCTTAACTGCATAAAAACTCACAGATATTGACATCTGCAATGAGGGAACAATATAAGGATCACAGCTTGTGACTAAGGTTGATACCGACCTATAGATATTTCTAGACTGCAGTATTTCTTTTCTATTCATTGCAGCTCTGCTAAAATTTCAAATATCTTTACAAACCTGAAACTAGCCTTTTCAAAACTTTTCATGTTGCAGAATGTCAAATGCAAATGAACAAACAGGGTCAGAGTGAAAGAGCAGCAGTGCATTAAGCTGCGAGTCGTCTCTCAGAGCAAAGGCGCTTCCATAATCCACATGTCACAGGCTCGGAGTCTCTGATAAAACCAAAGGGTATTGCAGGGGCGAGATCATCCCTTCGCATTCAGCATCCGTGGACTATCTGATTATTTAAAGCTCGCAGCTTTACAGCCACCGGAGTGCATTTACAAACAAAAGTCTGTTATCACAAGGATTCCTTTCTAGCCCCGTTCTCCAGCAATAACCTGCGTGGAGATGAAGACCCCTCTTTAGGCAATTCCTCAAAGCTCCCTCCATCGGGCCTGACATTATTACACGGCCATGACATTAATATATAGGCGGCTGTAGAGTGGTGTGGTGTCTTTTACTGTCTAGTGAAATACAGCCACGGGTCGTGAGAAGTCTTTAAATATCCGAGACCAAACACAATTTTAAAGAACCGCTGACAGCGCTAGAACTAGGCGATAAAAAATAAGCTGATTTAAGGTTTCTATAAAGGCCAAGTGTCTGAACAGAGGTTAAAACGTCAGTGTGTGGATATAAGAATATGAAGAAATGGGTTTTTTTCCACACCCATACTGGAACAAATCCTAGTAGAATTTTCACCCTGGCTAAGTAAGACCCCACACTGTGCTGGGACTGGCTGGAAACGGGCGTTTCTAGTAGAGGCCTCTCTAACTGGTTAGAACTGACAAGTAGTATCCTACAACAAGTCTAGGAAAGTGCCATGTTCTCTATGTACAGTGGAGCCTAGTCAGGCAGGATTAGAATTAAGTTCTGCACTAGGAAATTACAAAGCCATGTGCTACAACCGGACAGAACACCGCAAACCCTAAGCTAGGTTTGAACAGAAAACTGCCCAGTGATTGATTAGCAACAGGGAGAATCCTATGTAGACGTCTGCAGTTCTCATGTCCTACATTTGGCCTTGAGTGTCATCTTTGACTTAGGGTGAGTCTCAGTGGCTCAAATCAGCTACATGTCCACCAAATATGGGTCAGATATCAGGTGTGTTGTGGGACAAAAATCGATATTTGGCCCATGTCTAGCCCATCCACACCATTTGCCAGTGCTATAACTGAGCTGTAAGTGCCAAAAGTGAGACAGATTTGGGTCAAATATATCTGCTGTCTGGGTAGTGACCAGTTTCGTGTACTGAGATTAGCTGGGGTTCCATCTACTGCTATGGGATGGGCAGCAGCATCGTCTTTCCTGCAGTGGCATTGGCTCATATATTTATCAGACCTTTTAGCAGACCTTTTATTGAAGCATAAGTTTTGGGGTGGGGGTGGGGATAATAACTGTGATGACTGTCTGCCTTCTATCGACAGTAATAAGTGCACGGCAGCTGTCAATCGGCATTATAAAAGGTTCAGTCGCTCTGTGCCGGGTTAGCTGTGAATAATTCACACGGCCCAGTGGAGTCCCAGTGCTTTTGCGTGCCACGTTCTACAAATGGAGACAGTGGCCCCAGTGTGAACCAAAGCAAAAAAAAAAAAAAAAAAAAAAAAAAAAAAAAAAAAAAAAAAAAAAAAAAAAAAAAGAGACGAGAGTAAGACCAAGACCCCCACACACACACACACACGAGTGTTGCCCTGCTTGTATGAGATACAGTCATGGCAAGCTAACATTGGCTTTAAAGCATTTGCTTTGGTGTGGTTTTAATGCTCCTTTCTGGCGAGAGCAAAATTCCCAATCTAGTTTCCAAAGTGAATATCCTTGGCAAGTCAGACATGTATGTGATAACTGATACATGAAATACTGAAATGATTACTCCATACAATTGACAAATTTGATTATACTAAAACTGGTCAACTTAGAGTTTCATTGTCGAAGATGTGTTAAAGGTAAACTACACGATTGTGGGGAACTACTGTGCTCAGCAAAATCTCTTTTAAGGTGGAATGATGTATTTGAGTAAGAAGCTGTCTGTAGCTTGTTCATGGTTGATGTTTTCATTTGTGTTTTTAGTCGCAAAATGATTTTGCAAATAATGACAACCTTGCGTCATCACCAAATGCAAGACTGTAATTAGAATACTCAGTAAACTCACTGTGGTGGTACCCTCTAGTTGGGGAACAATTGTATCATATTCTATATTAATTGTAGATATTCTTTTAATTTGTGTAGATTCATACAATCCATTTCATCTCCAGGACCTACGATTTTTTTTATTTTAAATTCTGCAATTTTGGACAGTACTATAACAAAAACCTACAGATATTAATCTCTTGGACAAACCAATGGATCACAACTAGACTTTAAAACCACTGTTGTACTTTTAAAAATGTACATTTACACTGTACCTTTACTGACAGTAATGTACCTGTAAAGTACCTTGTGTTTTTCTGGTTTGGATCTCTGCATGCCGAGAGATGGGTGGAGCCACTTCACTGTCAACTTTATTAGGGGACACCACTTCCACCTCCAGGGTGTATTCCCGCCTGGTGTTGTGTTTTTGAATGCAGTTGTTTACATTAGGGAACAGGATGTTTTGATATCAAACCCCAGTGATTAAACCGCCTCTTCCGCAGCTTTGAAGATGATGTCATTCGTGCAGGAAACAGAGTGGCAAAGGAAGGGCACTGCATGAATGAGCTCTAATTACGTGCTCCCCGTTGGATGATGAATACAAAAGAGACACGTACTACTCTCTTCAAGCAGGCCTACAGGGTTTCATAACCATCCGGGAAGTTTGTGATGAATACTGGTGAAGTGTAACAGCCAAGTGAAGCGTATACATCTCTCTGAAGGACAGTATGTACAGCTCCATCTCTGCTATAATTAACATCCTTTCAGTAACACAAGCCAACCTTCCTTTACTCACTGTAGTCCATCTGCTACTCTAACTTTATTAGCACCTCTTCACCCTCGCAAGGCCACCACAGAGCAGCGGGTTCATGGTCAGTGTAAGGTTTATCAGTTTCTGATCGTTTGAGACTAAATACAAACATAGAAAATTGGGTTTTAAATTTCATTTTCTTTATTTTGTAGAGTAAGAAAAGAAAATGGGATTTCATTTGTTTTTACAATTTTCTTATTCTTCATTTCTGCTCCTCAAAATCTGAATTTTTAAAAAATTGAAAAATGACTCCTACATTTTCTCATTTTCCCCTTTACTGCGTCTTGTAATGAAAGTGATAGGACTGTACCATCACAGCGGGGGTGACATGCTCTCTGAATTTAAACCACAGACTTTTCACTAAGCAGCGGATAACGTTTTCATACTTGTTAAGGGTTGACATTATACAGAGACACACGGAGCAGCAGGGTCAGCATTTACTCGGGCAGTGTGGGCAAACTATCTACACTTCAAGAAAAGGCAGTCACGCCATGTAGGCTTCCCTGGGCGCGTCTGTAGCGGTGTTTCTTGTGGAAAAGCACAGAAAAACTTGACTCTTAACTTTAATTAGACGTTATTTACTGAGTTTTAATCACAAAATCAATATTCATTTGTTGAAAAATAATTGTTATTACCCTTAAACCAGAGCAAACCCCATAACCTGAATGAAAGTCACACTGTTCCCAATATTAAAATGATATTAAAAAGTAAAATCTAATTGTTTATGTGTATTGTGTAAATGCTGGCACAGCTGCTGTGTATCTGAATAGCAGACATTATTCGCTGTTTGGTGAGCAGTCTGTGGTTAACGTGCAGAGAGGTACAGCAGGTTGGTCTCCCCCCGCTGTGATGGTACAGTCCTATCACTTTCATTACAAGGTGCAGTAAAAGGGAAAATGAGAAAATGGAATAGTCATTTTTTCATTTTTCAGAAATTCTGATTAAAAATTTGAAATTCTGAATTAGAAAATTAGAAAAACAAATTAAATATATACCAAATTTGAAGAAAAAAAAAAAGTTGACCAATACTAACTGTGCAGCAGCAGATGAGATACTATCTGTGACTTTTCATCTATAAGGTGGACAAACGAGATAGGTGTGTCTAAAAGAGTGGACAGTGATTGGACACGGTGTTTAACAACTTCAGTAGCACTGCTGTGTCTGATCCACTCATAATAACGCAAGAAACACACTAACACCACCACCACGGACATCGAATTAAAGCCTAAATATAACAGACATGCTTCATGCATGGTGGGACTAAAAATCCCTTTCTGTCAAAAACCACAAGAGCCTTGACTCCTCAAAAAGAGAGAGGGAGCAAGAAAGAGACAGACTCAAATGAAGCAAGACAGAAAGACAAAAAGATAAACAAGATCCAGAAAGAGTGAGGGACTAAACAAAAACAGGAATTAGATGTGAGAAAAAAGAACAAAGGAAAGATAAAAATCATACACAGAGCCAAAAATAAACACATAAATAAACAGACAGAAACGAGCCGTAAAAGATGAGGACTTAGGGGAAGAGTTCCTTTGAAGGTTAAATGACCTCAGAGGAAGAACTCTGAACTGACTGTATTCACTAATCACCCTCTTCCTCTCGATCAGTTGTGCTGCTGACTGAATGTGTCCCTGAGGACTGAATGGCTTCGCTAATTGGGTGTCCTTTAGATTCCCTTCATGTCCTGAGAAGGTGGCTAAAGCTGGAGGAAGTGTAGGCTGATGGGATGCGTCTTCGTCCCATTGGTAGATTAAATATCACTCTCTCACACACTCCTATATGCACTACATGTCCAGACATGTTTGAACACTCTATAATTAATGAATTCAGTTACTTTATACACAGTGCACAGTGGAGCAGTAGAACTGTGTTCTTTGGAATGATTGTGCACTATCCAATATGTTCGGGATGATTTGTGATCCAGAATTAATCTGTCAGTACCTAACCCTAGAGAAGTTCTCATGGCTGCCATTAATTCCTCACAGAAGATAACCTTACAGAGAACGTTATCGACCAATAACGGTAGCTCTACAGTCAGACCGTCCAATTAGAAGATTTTAGGCTAATTCACCACGCCCCCTTCTCACTCAAGCGAACCAATCGGAGTAGGGGAGGGCGGGACTAGTTTGTGAACGAACCTTCTCGAAGTTCTATGTAAGCGCTAGAAAAACAAAATGCCGGACGTTTGTGAAATTCCGCCCGAACATTTTTTAAGTGTAAAAAAGAGGACATGTCCGGGTGAAAGGGGACCTCTGGTCACCCTAGGCAGTGTACGCCCGCAGCGCTTTGCCTCCTCTCCCTCCCTTAATGATTTTGCCGCTAGTTTTAGCGACTTTTCAGACCTTCTAGCGAGTTATTTAAAAAAACAAAAAAGACTAGCGCCAGTGACTTTCTGTACAAACCTTAGCTACGTTTTATAGAAGAGAATCGCCGGTAGCACGACTCGTTAGAACACCGGGACTGACCGTGAGCCGGAGAGACAGCTCCCTTAAAGCGGCTCCAGAGACGGAGCAGCACAGTCCGTCCACACGGCAACTCACACTGATCAGGAGGAGCTGTAAAATGTGCAAAAAGTGCTGCCAAAGACACGTTCGCTTCCCTTTATTTTGAATGAATTCATTTTTCTGAACTGAAATCACAGAATTCAAACCGTAAACAAGCCTTATGAATGTGTGACACAGGGCTGAAGGTGCGATTGGACCCAGAATTGGCTTAACGTCACGTGACGTCACACTTAACAAGCAGATACCAGCGATTTTGCAGACCGTCTTCAGCTTTAGAGAACGTACATTACTGCTCCTGATGTTTTAGGTTTTTGCGAGGGTATCGTTTCAGTATCGGGTATTGAGATATTTAGGTAGGTATCGTAGAGAAAGTCATAATTTTGGTATCATGACAACACGAGTCTAAAGTCCTCCCAGATGGTCATAGGCTGTGTTTTTGGGGAAAAAAAATGTTATGCTTTATTATTTTAAGAAAAAACATGGAATCAGTTGTCCATAAACTTTTGTCTATCCTTGGTCTTCAACATAATAAACATCACAGTGCTGGATGTGGGGGAAATAAAGGTTATCATATTACTGCACAAGATATCAGCTGACAGAAATATGACAGTGTGACAGCACAAACTAATCAGATTCCACAGATCTCTGACCTGTTTTTCATGCACAGCGATGTCTGATCAGGTCAGAGGAGCTGATAAATACAAGGTACTGATAAAAGCTAAAGACCAAGCTACTTCACAGCAATATATCCACCATGCAGCTACACACTGTAAAGAGTCAAACTGTCAGCTGGAACACAGAGCCCCTCCTAAACCAAATTAGTCCAATGGTCACATCTTGGTAAAATCTGGAAACAAGAGAGTTAGGTTCTAGTAACAAAATCAACAACTTAAATGCCTCTGCATTTAATCCATTTCACACACACACACACACACACATAAAAGCACTAGTTGACTAGGGGCAGTGAGCCCACACACAGCTGGAGCAGCAGGCAGATATCCCAGTGGTCATTGGAGCAGTTTTGGAGGGGGGTGTATTTACTTGCCTCGCTGAGTGCCGGCTTTTTTGATCCATAAAGATAGAGTTTGACATGAAGGTATAGTCACCGACCACAGAGGTATCTTGTTCCCCTGCCCCACGTATCATAGCTCCACTTACTTTCCTGTCCAACTTAACTGTGACCATTGTTTAACTAGCATGGGACAGCCATGGTCTAATGGTTAGAGAGGTGCACTTTAGATTGGTCACTGGTACAATACTCTCAACCAGGGAACCAGGAAAATGGGAAGCAAGCACCTAGGAGGTCATGGCCACAAATCTATAAGAGTTAGCTTATGAGTTTCCAAAAAGTTTGTTAAGTGGTTGAGTGAGAATCACACAGAGCACTCTCTCTCCCTGTTAAGATGATCTTAACACCAAGATGTCTTTTTTGGGAAACTGGGCCCAGGTTAGTTCGACAGCAGCAGACATTTCCACTCCCCAGGGTCTTCGTGCCAGTCGACTGTAAGGCAGCAGCAGATACAGGTGAACAAGCTGTACAGATGGAAGAGAGTAATGACAACTAATGTATCTATGCACTGCACCCTCCATAAAGAACACACACATACACAAAGACGGTCCACACATTTCGAGTGCTCGGGTGTGTTTGAGAGTACTTATTACTTAAGTGATATTGGCCCGCAGCATCACTTTTAAGAATACAGGAGGTCATCGGGTTACGTCAGTCCTGAGTTACGACGTTTTGTGGTTACGAAACATCTCCCATTTACTGTATAAACCTTGTTTCGACTTAAGTGTTTTTTCATCGTAAACGTCGTAACGTGAACTTCGTGTTTGGTGTGCGCGGCGCAGCGGAAGATTGCACGGTTACGCGGCTCGGGACCGAGGAGGATAGGTGTTAGAATAGGATAAGTGCTTACAGTATGTTATTTACGTAGAGTATGTACGTATGTTCCGACTTACACTGAAAATCGGTTTACGATGCGACGTAGGAACGGATCAACGTCATAAGTCGAGGACCCCCTGTACGTCATTAGTGGCCCACTGGCACTTTTTCCTTTGACCTGACGGTGGCAGCAGTGTGCAAATATATAGGATACTGCACCACTGTGTTAATGAACTAAGCTAAATTTAAACGCCGTTCATTTCTGTGGGTCAGCAAAGTAATTCACAGAACGATATTTCGTGATGCCTGCAGCAAAAGAAACCTCAAAGTTGACAATGAGAACTGGCGATTTCAAGAGAGATGGAAGTAACTGCATATCCTGTAGCAGTTAATGCCCTAAAATGAAATTCAGTATTTAATACATTTAAACTGTTTTGTAAATATGTGCTTTTCATATTTTGAATACACTGTTATAAATATATAATAATATATTATAAATATTTATGAATAATATTCAGCCCACTTTGAAAAACATTTGGACACCCCTGGCTGAGAGAGAGAGAGAGAGAGAGAGAGAGAGAGAGAGAGAGAAATATATAATGGAAAGATAAGATTATAGAACAGCAAGAGAGAAAGAAAGCAAGAAAGAAGGAAAGATAGAGAGCTGTAATCTCTTCTGTCAAAGTGTATATATCTGTAAGTGTTGAACACACTCTGTCAAGCCTAAAATCAACTGTTAATACTGCACTTAAGTATAGTTTTGAATTGAAATGTTTTTTTAAAAAAGAGGCTCCCTGGCGACAGAGTGATTAAATTCCAAAAATAGGCTTAATCTCTGTCCACCGCCCATGAGAAATTTAATCTCCTAAAAAGACACACTCGTGGGAGCCGGCTAGAGAGAAGAGAGGGAGGGAAAATAGAAAAATAAAAAGAAACAAACTCAAAAGAAGATGAGAAAAAAATGGGAAAAGTCTTTTAAAAAGTGGGGAAGCGCTGAGAGTCAGTTTGATTAAAATCGTCCTTGTGGAAGAATTCATTAGAACTTTTCTTCTGAGGGAGTTAATTGAGGCCGATGTTATAATTTATTCTAATAGAGTCTTAAGCAGTGATGAAAATTCTTAAACTCTTATGAAAATGTCCCAATGTATAATTTGACCTTAAATATGAGGAAATTAAAAGGACATAGAAGCCTTTGTCCTTTTGTCCTCCTCTGGGATTTAAACTAGACATTGGAACAATGGCGTGAGAATTTAAAGGGGTAATATTAGGAAAAAACGTAAATACATTTTCAGTGCGTTATAACATTCATTTGGGGATCTGGAACCTATGTGAAACAAAGCCTATTAAGTGGTCTAACTAAGTCAGAACACGTGGGATAAACAAGCAATTGTGATATTGCTCTGCTCCTGACATCAAGTGCTGAGACCTAACCCTTGCCTGAGTCTCGCCAGCCACACAGCTGGACCGGCGTATACGTGAGAGCACAAAAATGAAGTTACAATTGAGCATGGAGACATGACTACTGATTAAATAATAATTCACTAATTATAAGAGATTGCTACAAACATGTAGCTATACACTGGGCATTGAGTCATTTCAACCATGGCTTGACCAATAGATAAGCTGGCTGATTGACAGATACTAGCAAATTATATTAATGGATATCACGGTTTATCGCCAACAGTAGTCCTCTGAAATTGGTATCAGTTACAAACGTTTCATATTGGTCAGCACCTGGCTGAAATATCATATCGTCTTCGGTGTTTGATGGCCTACAAAATCTCAACAGGGAAAAAAAAAACCCCTAACTAAACTCTGGATCTGTTCCATTAGTCCC
Source organism: Hoplias malabaricus (assembly GCF_029633855.1). Classification (NCBI taxonomy): domain Eukaryota; kingdom Metazoa; phylum Chordata; class Actinopteri; order Characiformes; family Erythrinidae; genus Hoplias; species Hoplias malabaricus. The sequence goes on from NC_089819.1 coordinate 5,559,126, forward strand.
CAAAATAATGATCTTCCAGCTCCAGATTTGTTCCCTTCTCAGTGTCAGTGGGAGGTAATTGGGGTCACATCACTTGTCAAATACTTTAATTACATTCTGATCCACTTCCTGCATATCAAAATATGAGCACAAAGGGACAGCTGTGTGCTGACCGGTAGAGGGTTGGGAGGAAAAAGGCCAAGCTGCAAAAATATTTGCCCCTGGATGCTGATGGCAACTGGGTAGATGTCATTAAAGCCATGATGGACATGTTTATGCCTTGAGGTGAGAAAAGCGTTGTTTAAAAAAAAAAAATTAAAATAATAATAATAATAAATAAATAAAATCTTCGTCCCACTTCTCTGACTTTGGACACCGATAGTGATTCTAAGGAAAGATACATTGCAAGGAAATATGAAATGGGATACTCTGATGAAGCCTAGAATGACCACGCTCAATGCCAAGCATCAGTCAGAGGGGCAAAAACCACTCCAGTTTTGTGTTGTGAAGATGTGGAAGTGTGATCATACCTATGGGATGAGTTGGAGTGGCCATAACGAACCATACATTACAACCTGACCACACTAATGATCTCATTCTTAAGGCTAAATGCAATCAAATTCTCACAGGCATGTTTCAATAAGTAGTGTAAATACATAGAAGAGGCGTAAGACCTTTAACTGCAATGAGAGGGGGGACAAAATTCCTTTGGATTTCCATTGACCCAAAATTTCATAAAACAAAAAACGTGGATAAGCAGGTGCCCAAAACTTTTTAATCATAGTGTAGTTTCTCTAAAGCTGCTCAATGAGTAAGTAATACAACAGGCCAAGCAATATTATATTATGGCTTATTTATTCCTTATTATCAACTAGTCAGCTGTCGATATTCTATAATAGCATGTGTCCCTTATATCATCCAATAGTATCAGGAACTGATATATCAGCCAGGCCCTAGTTTTTCAATTTGGCCTTTTGCCTGCAGTCCTACCCATAAACAAATGTCACAAACACCCACAGCAGCTCAATTCCTGATTCCCCAAGACTTTTCTGTGAACATGAGGAGTTAATTGGACAGAAAGAATCATGCAGTTCCAGTTCACGCTCAGTGTGACACGTCACTTCATTACTATCAGGATGGCGTGAACGTAAACACTAGTCTCTCAACAAGACGTGAATCATCACTCTGCTACTACATTGTCACTGAAACTGATAGCAGTTCATTAACGATGACTGATTACATTAGCACATAATTGTATATCATTAGGCTTTGAAGCCTTGCGTTACACTGTGAAACTTACATGTAGCTAGCTGCCCTTAGTTGAATGCTACAATGTCTGGGAAGCTTTACAGTTACTGTTCAACTTTACAGCTCAGGGTTTATTCTAGAAGTTTCTTCCACAGCGGTGGACTCACCACCCCGTACAAGGCAGGTCAAAGTGAAAAGAGAGACAGCTTATAAACACTTTCACACTCTACTTGCATAGATTAAATTAAATAAAGAATTCAGCATCATGCTTGGGGTCAGTTAACTAAACTCTTCACACAGCAGCTAGTTTGAAGCTAGGACAATAACTTTATCTGAGGTAACCTGACCTTAATATGTGTTTGCAAAAAGACTGGCTGCCTTTCTCTGGGTGAATTTCCAGTCAAATGTGACCTGCTGTGGCTTTCTGTGGTCTCGATACGATTTAATGTAACGTAGTACTCTCAGAATGCTCTGTGAATGTCGTTTTCCACTGTAAAACTACAAGATCATTACTGAGGTTAGGTACTGATGCTGGATGTACTCATCAGTCCACAAAAATCTATGCTCTTACAACACTTCACATAGAAAAAGGTATCACGACCCCTTCTAAAGAGTGAATTCCATTAAATTGCACATGCAGTATTTATATAATCTCCAAATAACTGACCAACAGATTCTTTTTTAGTGCATATGCGCATTAAATTGGAGATCTGGCCCCTACCATTCCACTAACTGTGAAATTAGAGCACCCAGTCAGTTTTTGTGTGCTGTGCAAGCCTGAAACTTAAGATAAAACAAACAGTTTTGAATTTGCGCTGCTCCCAACGTCAGGTGAAGAGACTTTCGAATTGTTCCGCCATCTCGTCTGAGTCTCTCCAATCACAGCACTGAACCAGGGTATATGTGAGAGTGCAAAGGTGAAGTTAACTGACCAAAAAAAAAAAAACAAGAGTGGATACACAAGTACTGATTAAATATGGAGAAAACGAGAAAGGATATGAAAGAGGATTGAGTGAAAATGGCTAAAAAAAAACCCACAGCTTCTGCTCCACGCTCAAGGCTCTTGCACTGAACTGAGCGGTGGCTCATTCTTATTTAAAGAAACATGAAATATGAAACTGGGGGGCTCAGGGCTCAGGTCTCCACATGTCCTGGAAAACAACAGGTTTGTTGGGTTTTTAGTTCAGTATCGCAAAGGCGAGAAGTTGCACTGGCCTTGAATGACCAATGGTCATTCAGCATGACATGAGCAACCACAAACTGAAATATTTGTTTGGCTAACAAGACTTAGCAAGAATCTTTTTCATTGGGCCTTGCTATAAGAAGCCTAACTAAAGCCCGTTTTGGACTCCTGGAGGCTTGGGCTGGCCTTGAGACGTGGATAACAAACAGCTAAATGATCTACAGGATGGGGATTTCAATCTGAAAAGCAGGAAATAATTTGAGTTCTTACATTTGAATCAGTTTCATATTCATATCCTAGAACCGAGATTGTTCCCCCCATTTCTGCCACGTGTCTCAGCGGGTTTGTGTTCTATTACTTTCAGCCCACAGTCCTGGTATTGACGAGAAAGCCGAACGGCATGAATAGAGCAAACGAGTGTCAAATTATCCAAACGCTCAGCCCCCTCCATGACACTCAGCGTCAAATCTTTCCATCTCGGCTGGAGGCCGCCTGACAGGGTGGAACACATCTGAAGATGAAGTGTTTATCACAGGAGACAGGGGCTTCACACTGCCTTTGCTTGAGTTAAGATGAGGGGCTAATAAATATGACGCTACCATCTCTGGTAAAACTTATTTTCAAGGAGCAATCAGTTGTTTTTACAACCTAAAAGCAGTAGACACTGTTTCTGAAAAATGATCATACGTTATTGTTGCAATACTTGTATACTAAAGTGCATCTAATATGAGATGATAAATAAGGTTGCTTCATGGTCTCTGCATAAATCGGTATATGCTCCATAGAGCGGGTCCCAGACATGGAGGCAACTATGGTGCAGAATCTGTGATACATCCAGGCCTTTAGGATACTTGGCAGATAACACGTCATTGTTTGTTAAAACCATTCATTGAGATTCAAACATTTCCCCTTTATACGTTTCAAAAGCTACACCATTCATTCTTAATCCTGGCAGGAACATAACACATTATATATAGAACTGAGAGGGACTACAAGTGTAAGCCCAGTGTGATGCTGATGCAACATCAAGCCCTAGATTTTATGTCATAAATATACAAGGAATGTTCTAGCTAGTGACCACAGGGTTTTGAGTTCCCATGACTGGCCGGGTATGCAAAGCGCTATGATTTCTGCAATGTCGAGAACATGGATGGAATGATGGAACTGAGGAATAAAAACAGAATTCTGATCAAACAAGTGAAATGCACAGAATTAGAAAATCTTTTTAAAAACCCAACCTGGTTTTTACAAACACACACAATCCACAATCCATGAGTGATGTGGCGGCGCAATTGCACCTGTAGGTTGACGGTGTGGTATGCTGTCTTCCCTGTTGCTTGTTACCTTTGAATGCCCATCATCTGCGTCTCCTATGTGGATGCAAAGCAGAGGCCTGCAGACGTCTGGATCAAACAAAGGCCAGAGCAGGATCAGCAAACAGAGAGCTGGATGTTACGTTTTACACTGTTTATTTATGTCTAGTAATTATTGCCAGCAATAGACAGTATTTGGCTTGAACACACTGGACAAATAATATGTTAAATATAATATTTTGGGTTTTTTATAGCGGCAATAAAAAAAAAATACACAAGTGTGATTTGTATATTTGTAGTAAAAACAACTCAATGTTGAAAAGAAAAAGCAATAAAAAAGAAAAATGGGGGGAAAATAAAGCAGATTTCATAGGGCCCTGATTATGAACCTGGCAATGTGCTTCTGAAAAACACTGAACCACTTTGCCAACATGCAGCGTTTCTTACTGACAACACTATACTGCAAGCCATACTGGCCATAGGCGCTGGTCACAGACATTGAGAGGACTCATACTGTTCCATTTACCAGGTAACTCAGATGTCTGAGCTGGGAATGAGGTCAGACCTGAGCTGAGCAGTTAAACGTTCAGTCAAATGTATGCCCTAAATTGTCATTGTTAGCTTGTTCCTGTTTAGCACCGTAAGATATACCAGCTGATTTATCCCATATAATATACAGTATAACAACTACTGCTTTTACACATTGTTGATGCACATGCAGCCATCTTGGATTCTGAACTTGGGGACTGTGATGCTCCTGTTGAAATTACCTACTCCGAAATTCCAACATCCGAGTTTTACTGGAACGCAGCATCATCTTCCTTGTAGAATCAACAAAATCCAACATAACAAATATATCAAATCACTCCAACAATAGGAAGCAAACCAAATCCTGCAGGGTCCCATAAGGACAGATTAGCAGCTTGTCTCTGGGGCGTCCCCAGGGTCTTGGTGGGGGGAGTTTATTTACAGGAGGCAGGAAAAAAGTTACTGTCTTTGAATCATGACTTAAAAATAGCCCACCTCCAACTCTGAGCTGATAGGGTAAATAAATGCTAACATGGAAAAACATGGGGCCTAAAACTACCAAATCTAGGGTCCCAAAGGTTCCCGCAAAGAGGGAGGATGTCTGGGGTCTCCAGGGGTCTCAAAATACAGCAGGCAGGAGCGAGACTCTGCCCTTGAATTGTGTGCAACATAAGATACCCCACCCCCTTCTCCCGGCGCAGCTCTCAAATCTTCTCATACGGCATGATGAAATCAATCCTTACTCCCCCGACACTAACCATGTGTCTCTCTCCCTCTCCCTTTCTCTCTGTCATTTTATCCCTTTCCCTCCTTCACCTCACCAATCCCTCTCTGCCACTCTCGCCTCTTTCACACTTCTGTCATCACCTCTTCCATCTCCACCATCTTCTAACCACTATCTCAATCTCTTCTGAGTCCTTCTTCTTTTCTCTCTCTTTTCCAGAATGTTCCCTCAAACATTTTATTCTCTCTTTTCCATTACCACCTCATACCTTTTCACTTTTTTGTGACTTGCAGTTCCTCTTTTTTTAGGAATTTTACATCTCTCTCTCTCTGTAATTTTCTATTCTCTTTTACCCCTTCTCTACTCCTTCACTTATTCCGTCTCTCTTCTTTCTCTCTGTTTGTCTCATGCTTTTACTTCTCCATCTCTTTCCTTTCACTCTCACTCACTCTCTTAATACATTCTCTCTATCTTTCACTTCCTCTACCATGAATGTTTTTATTCCTTCTCTCCATCTGGCTCTTCTTCCACTCTCCAACATCTCTCGCTGTTTCTACCTCAATCCTCCATCTCTCCTCGTTCGCTCACATTTTACTCCCTTGTTTCCTTTGTCTTTCCTTCCCCTCTTCATTCACTCTTTCCTTCCATCCCTTCATTCCTTTTTCCCCTATTTAATCCTTCTCTTGACACCTCATCCCACTTCTATATTCTTTTTTCTGTCATTTCTTTCCCTCTTTATCTATATCCTTCTCATTTTTCATTTCCACACTCTTTCTGCATTCCACCATTCCTTTCCATCTCTCTCTCTCTCTCTCTATTACGAGACTCACAGTAGGAGAGGTCTCCCACTGGGACTGTGTGGATGGATGAGCGAGTGTCTGATGGAGAGATTTTCTTCCGCTCCTCCCTACTTCCTTTTCTCGCTCCATCTCTCTTTCTTCCTCTATTTAAAAAAAAAAAAATAGTATTCTCTCTCCATCTCTCTTTTACCTCATCTCATCGCCGTGCCCCTCCCCCTCCCCTCAATACAGGCATAAATTGCTGTGAATAAACACTGCAGTGTTTCCGTGGCGCCCCTGCGCTACAGTGCGTTTGAAGCAGAAAAAGTGCAGAGATTAGCATGCTAGCAGATCAATACAGCACTCGGTGGGCTTCAGCGGATAGGGCTTACACAACCCTCTCCTGTCTCAGGCTCACTTATTCCATGGCTTATGTCGTGTTCTATATAGGTGTCCACATTTTGGCAAGCAAAAAACCCTTCCAGCCAATAATAGTCTAAAGGGCTTGTGGTTTGAGAGGAATAAACATTTGACAAATAATAAGAAGGATACATTTGGAATAAATAGGTGTTATAAACACTATTGTTTTCCTTTGATCCCCTGCGGTGTTCTGTGGAGCATTGTCTCTGTGTGGAAATAATTAGCTGTTTCTAGTTGAAATAGTACACAAGGTTTATAAGCACTGTTCATGTGGGTTATCAAGTGCTACAACTCCCTCGTTATATGTTTCATACCACCTTAAAAACCACCCGTCATGCTCCATGCAAAGAACCTGAAGAAAAAGAAATGTTTAAGCTTTAAAATGACAAGAATGACAAATGACAAAATGCCAGTATGGACAATGTGCCGCATCATTTAAAGATCAGACAAGGGCTGCTATTTGTGCTCCTGGGCTCAGTTTTTCACAGCACACAGAGTTGAGAGGGTTGTGGGGTTGTTTCCTATTCTCCTCCAAAAGTTACATAGTGCAGTTTCTGTGGTGCTGAGCCCAGAATAGCAACAATAGAGGCTCTATTCTCCCTACTGGAGGTCAGTGAAGCACCGCAATGATTTTAAAGCTGTAATTTCAAAGTAAAATACTACATAGGGTTCTTTTAAACACCAATTATCAGTACCTGACTTCACTGAGATAATATACATTTTCTAATATCAATATTCTAATAATAGTGATATTCTGATTTGACATGCATGGAGTAAATATCAGGGCGGCACGGTGGTGCAGCAGGTAGTGTCGCAGTCACACAGCTCCAGGGGCCTGGAGGTTGTGGGTTCGATTCCCGCTCCGGGTGACTGTCTGTGAGGAGTTGGTGTGTTCTCCCAGTGTCCGCGTGGGTTTCCTCCGGGTGACAGTCCTGTGAGGAGTTGGTGTGTTCTCCCCGTGTACGCGTGGGTTTCCTCCGGGTGCTCCGGTTTCCTCCCACAGTCCAAAAACACACGTTGGTAGGTGGATTGGCGATTCGAAAGTGTCCGTAGGTGTGAGTGAATGTGTGTGTGTGTGTGTGTTGCCCTGTGAAGGACTGGCGTCCCCTCCAGGGTGTATTGGATAATGGAGTAAATATCATGATATTGCCACTCACTAATGTCTATGGCCACAAGAATACTTCCAAGATCTAATGTGAAGCCTTCAAAGAAGAGTAAAAAAAATGCACCCAATCTCCCCATTTGAGAAGAAACTTTGGGTGAGCAGGAATTTGCAAACATTTGGTCACAACACAGGCCACTGTGGGAATTCTGTGCTCACTAGGGTGCATCGTTTGCACTATAAGATTGTGGACAGTTCCCACTATGCCGTTGGACTTGGACACTACTGCAGAACAACAAGATGCCTCATAATACAGCACTGCACAGTGAATATGAGATTGCTTAGGATAGGTTCCCTAGTGTCCACAACTTCTGCCCAGTGTAAAATGCAGATGATGATTGTATACAATCATCATCATTGTCATTGTCTAGACCAGCCTATGATGGACTGCATACTCATTACCAAAGAAACGAGCGCCTGCTGAATATGTTTTGCATTTTGTTCCGTCGCTGCTCCAGAAAATGCAAATAAATGCGGAGCCTAATTATGAGTGATGCCTTTGGAACAAGGCCAGAGCTCCTCAAAGGGAGCTCGGAAACAGATACCAACTGTATCGCAGATTATCCGTTTATGAAACATTTCTGCAATTATCACGCTGTCTGTGAAAGCTCTGGTAGAGCCAACAGTCCTGTTTGTGGATGAGGAAATTAACACAGGCCTGGAGGTTCAGCAAAACGCCAAATCTCTACATTACAATGTCTTTCAATCAATGCCCCCCCCCCCACCCACCCCAAACATCACCTGTCAGTTCACCGAAATGGTAGTCATTGTATCTACTGTTCAAATAAGTATAGAGCACATGGTTTTGAATGTTTTGGCATAACTCCCTTTCACAGACAGCATGTCAACCTGGAGCCTGTTCACTTTTTGAATCATTTTTGCACTCACCTAGCTTCCATATTTACGCCACTCTCCATGATGGAGACAACAGAAATATAATTTCAGAAATGTCCCTTGTTAACTTAACTGTTAGCCCAAGATCAACACAACACACTCATTCCAATTCTCTTTGGGCTAACTGAAGCCTTATAATATCCTCACTAGAATAAGCAGGGTTATCTAACATGCTAACAAGCTCAGCTAATATTTATAGACTGAGCAATCCAAAATGCAGCAAGTGTCATTCACTGAAATAGTTTTAAATTTCATTTAAAAAAATGTGCTATGTGTATTTTAATTGGAAATATATATATATATATATATATATAAGATCTCTTTATGCTAAATGAACACACACAAATGATTCAGTGAAGTCTCCTGCTAACAACAGCCCTGTCCACTACTTTAAGGCAGAAAGTTCTAGAAAACTGCTAGAAAAAAAAAACTTCTAGCATGGTCTGACTATGTGCATATTGAGAATGAACTGGTACAAGCTTTGCCGCCATGCAAGACTGCAACCTCTAGCAGTCCCACCTCCTTCCTCTTAAATTCTGGTCTTCAGCTGTTTGACGTGATCAGATTGTGCTGCCACCTGCTGTTCTGAGATTTCTATTTACGCTTCACCAAGCTTCCCTCGTGCCTCAGCATGCATCAGCATATCTCTCAAGCCATTTCACTGTGGACATACGGTTACAGTGTTCATTTAATGTGAAAATCAGCAGAAAGGAAAGTGCAACGTGCAAGCTGGTGTTCTGCATGCGAGTCGTATTTCACATATGCACTCCCTGCCAGTGCATGCACATGTGCCTGCTGCTTACCCTTTCTCTCGTGCGCGTTCTCTCTCTCTCTCACACACACACACACACACCCGACCTTCTAATCTCGCATAGCTCAGTGGCCGCCAAAATCAATTTTGATCAGCACCGCAGTATTAACAGCAGCAGAGCCGAGGTACAACTTCAGCTCCAGTGCTTCAGTAATCTTTCACAGGCTGTAAATCAGCACCGGAATCTGAGCCGAAAGAGCTGAATGTTCATGTACAGGGAATTTCAGGAGCTGGTGAATGCTGCATCCAATATAGCATTAAAGGAGTGTGGAGAACCTTAAGTGCCCTCTAGGTTTTTAGAGAAGGTCTAACTATCACAGTACTAAAGAATACATTTCTGCAATATGTTCTTCATTTTTATATTATACAATCTCCATTCATTCATTCATTCATTCATTATCTGTAACCGTTTATCCAGTTCAGGATCGTGGTGAGTCTGGAGCTCACCTGGAACCACTAAGCGCAAGGCAGGAATTCATCCTAGATGGGGCACCGTTGCAGGGGAAAACGAACCAGGTTCCAAGTACCAAAAAGTGAGTAGAGCTGAGCAGTGGGCAAAAAAATTATAGTCATAAGTGCAATCACATACCGCAGTATTTGCTAAGGCTTGGAAAAGACAAATACAATTAAATACAACAAGACAATTTGAGATGTTTGATAAGTGCTGGATTAGTGGACATTTAAATACTGCACAAAGAGCTGGGTCTGTGTTTGAAGTGTTAGGTTCCAGAACCTGGGATGCAAGAGAGAAAAGTTTTGATGCCTGTCTCTCATGCAACTTGATGCCTATGTATGTGAATCAAGCACCAACTGCCCATCTCCCTCCAGTGCATCCATTAACACAACTATCGATATGTTCTGGATCCACGCGCACTTGCATGACCACTCCATTCTCCGTGTTCCCTTACCTCATGATTTACAAATTAAACCCTGGAGGCACAGATAAAGTTTGACCATTCCAATCATATAGTGAGGGACTCTGAGCATGATGCTTTTGTAGGTGAGCATCAGGGTTTCACTGTATACTTTTGTGTCGTTAAATATATCCAATTAAAGTGATTCTGATTCTGAAATCTGATGCAGGAAGCTATCGGAAGCCAGTGAATGGAACGCAGCAGTGGGGTGATGTGAGAGATCTTTGGACGACGGTAGAAGTAGTGAAACGTGGATTTAAAAGTTATCCACTAATGTGAATTCATAAATGTGTCAAATTCAAACATTTCAGAGAGTTTGGAATGAACCTTGAAGAAAGTCTGGAGTAAAGCTATCCTCACTCTCTCTCTGTGTCTGTCTCTCTCTCTCTCTCTTCAGGGGTCAGGCTTCTGCAGTACAGCAAAGATCATTAGGACAACTGTTTCCCACAGTCCTCTGCTCTCAACAGGGGCAAAGCAAAACAACCCAAGCCAAAAAAAAAAAAAAAAAAAAAAAAGGCGAGGCCCATCGATCTCACCACTCCATCAACTGACCACAGGCTTCTGGGCAGGAAAGGAGAGGAAACTACTAAAAAAATGAGCAGATGCACATGTGGTATTGTTAGGGGAACATAATACAATCAATACTTGGCCTTCGCATGTGGATAAACCAGGGCAGATTGCATATCCTCATGTCTGAAGTGCTGCAAATTGCTTTTTCTTCCCGTGTTGTGCCAGGTTAGCTGGCATTCGTCATTCTTCTCCAGAGGCACCGCAGCTTGGTCTCCCAGGATTCCCCAGTGAATACAATTAAGCAGCTCCTAGCCCCAGACATAATCAAGTCAGAGTTAATCCATATACTAAGACAAGTGCAGGCGCTCCATTTGGCAGTTACAGGAAATATCACTGGGACAAACAACTGAAAGTCACTAGATTTTGGATGTGAACGGCTGAGAGAGACTCTGAAAAGTGCTTGGGAATTCATACCAGAAGTCATTCCCATCATGCAGCGAGAGACGTACGACAGGGCAAAGAAGATTACCGAGGTACACAGCCCGAACACGTCGAGAAATTATCCAAGGAAAATGGAGCCAGATGGATGTTTTGGTGCCATCTCAGTGATTTCCCCGTGCTATGAAGCGAAAGTCAAGCTTCAAACAGAAGTCAATGATCGATTACTTTCTCCAAGCCAATGAGTTGGACAGAAAATGAGCTCATTATAAAGCCATAAGAACTGAAATAAACCCAGAGTCCATCTACACGGCTTGCCACAGAGTAATCTACCCATCACTCTGACAATTTATCAAGTAATCAGATCTTATAAAACACAAACATCCGATAAATATACACTGGATAAATAGCAGAGCAAGCAGGGCCTAACCTAATTTATTGAGGAAGCTTTTTAATAAGTCTTAGCGTAATAGTGGGCCTGTACTGGTCAGTTTTATCCAACATTTGAGTTTGTCAGTTCAGATGAAAAGTTCGCTGACTTAACTAAAAGCAGGTTAGCTTTGGACTTAAAACTTGATTATTAATCATTCTCACAGTAGAGCTTATACTGTTATATCAGCATGGCTGTGATTGGTCACATACAAGGCCAGAGGGCAAGTACTGAACGTAATCACTCCTGTGGTGATATTCAGTAACAGCAAGACCTAGAGTGTGACAACAGTTCTACTAGCGCCATTTATTAAGCCAGTTTCTCAAAGGCATGGTAACCCACCCATTTTCCAGACCTTACCAAGAGGAGCTGTATGTGTGAACACAAAGGTCAGTAAAATATGTACCGGACACTATCCAGAATTTATCCTGCGAGCGCTATACTAGAAACTCTGGGTCATGTCAGAGAATCATGCCATGCCTCACATGGGTCGCTATACATGCGCCGCCCCAAATCAAAATCATGCTGAGCATTTCCAGCTGTGAGAATGTGTCTCATACGTAACCTCTCCGGCTGAACGCTTTATGTGTGAAAAGACAACTCCAGAAAATCATGTGAAAACATCTTTACATAACAGTAATGAGTGACAACAGATTATTTGTCTGTTTGTTTCATTCATTCATTATCTGTAACCGCTTATCCAATTCAGGGTCGCGGTGGGTCCAGAGCCTACCTGGAATCATTGGGCGCAAGGCGGGAATACACCCTGGAGGGGGCGCCAGTCCTTCACAAGGCAACACACACACTCACACATTCACTCACACCTACGGACACTTGAGTCACCAATCCACCTACCAACGTGTGTTTTTGGACTGTGGGAGGAAACCGGAGCACCCGGAGGAAACCCACGCGGACACGGGGAGAACACACCAACACACCAACTCCTCACAGACAGTCACCCGGAGCGGGAATCGAACCCACAACCTCCAGGCCCCTGGAGCTGTGTGACTGCGACACCTACCTGCTGCGCCACCTTGCCGCCAAACCCTCTGCAGCATCACATGACTTCTGTAGACACACCCACAATTTGACTAGGCACTCCAGGCCAGAGAGCGACCTCTAAAATACCACTCATGTATCGCATGACTTCTATAGACACACCCAGAATTGGACTAGGCAGTCTAGGCCATAGAGCGACCTCTTCTGTTTGTTTCAGTAAGAATTTATTTGGCCAACCTACACAAATAGGGCCACAAATAGACTGGGGCTTTACAATTGCCAGGCTACACATACACATTTTCCTGCACACTAGCTTGCCACTTTGTGTAAGTCTATGTTTCTACCAGTCAGTTAGTTTCATTTATAAGCTAGTTAAGATTTAAGCTAGCCCGGAGGACAAGCTAGCTGCTGAGAATGTAGAGCTCTTTTTGAAAACCTCTAGTGCGATATTACATAAGTGGAGATATACACCTACGCTGTGTCCGAAACTGTGCGCTATTCACAATATAGTGCATTATGTTGTGGCTCCACCATTTTGTAGTAGTATCCGAAAACAATTTTCAGTGCATTCAAACAATGCCACAATGCACTGCAAACCCATGTACACTAACATAACAGATTACTCATAATCTAAAATCCAAAGCCCACAAGGTAGTGTCCTAAATCATTCACCATCCTCCTGAATTCAGTCCCCTATAATAGTGCACTATATAGTGAATAATGTAGCAAGTAGTGGATAGGGAGCCATTTCAGACACAGGGGTATTGTTAAAAGTCTCAATGCTGTAACAATCCGTAGATGTCATGCTACCCATGCTGTCTCATAAGTCAGTGCCTCAGAAGGCAACGTTTGACCTTAAGGTATCTGTAAACGAATCAGATTTGAGACACGCATCAAAGGCAGCCATGCGTCTCGACATTGCGAGGAAATTATTTTGGAGTTAATAGAACAAAAAGCTGGCAGCATCACATAATACAGTGGACTTAGGCGTGACTCAAAGTCTTCTTCCTCAAACTAGATATTTTATACCCAGCCTATATAAGCACCCATGGAATGTCATGGAATGTCCAACCAAATGACTTGGAAAAACTAACTGCATTGTAATCTGCTTCAAGATGTTTAACACTAAATGATGCAGTCTGGGTTGAGTTGGGTCAGTCATTCAGGGTCAGTCAGTTAGAATTAAATAAATGAGTTTAATAGTAAATCTAAACGTGACTTCAGAATGGTTGTGGATGCTAGTTCTTGCCGTATTTAGTTTACTAGCATGTATCCGTGACCCACCTATCATTATCAAACCTTTTTCGGTTGTGTTTAAAGTGTCACTCCAACATTACCTTGGTTTGGATGAAAACTGGAAAAAACTTTCTTAACTGAAAAAAGAGGCAGCTGTTCTTATCTACTCCAGTCCTGTTTGGGCTCAGATGGCATGTTTGTGACTGAAACATGATTATTTGATCATGTGACGTAAACAGGGCAAACATATACTATAAACTCAGTCATCCTGGGGTGAGGGTTTCTCACTGAGGAAGACATGTCAGGCAGTTGTTCCCTGCATGATGAAGTAATCCGATCAGAGTACTGTGCATAAAAATACACAAACAAGCCAGTGGCAAACCTCAGCTGTTTCAATCTGAATTAACGCCAGGAAGGCAAGCAGGTCAAAAGAGGTAAACCAGGAATTATTAATCTTAATCTGGTCGAGTGCTGTTAAGTCCGGTACAGAGAAAGAGAGAGCGAGAGAGAGACTCACACAGCTCTGATTGTCTCTTGCTTTTATCCACTGTCGCTCAGAAATAAGGGTCACAGATCAAACTGAAACAACCCCCCCCCCCCCATTCCATCCGCATGTAGATAGGGATTTGCCTCTTAATTGCTGTCTGCAGTTATGGCCTCCTCATCCTTATAGAGAACAAAAGGGAAAAAGCTTAGCGTCCGGTCGGCATGTCCTGGAGTGATGGACGGTTTTTAATAACTCTTCACACACACACACACACACACAGAAAGAGAGAATGAGAATACGCTGGGAATGAAGCATTGTATTTCTGTCAGAGCAATAGAGCTGTTCATCTGAAATAATAATAATAGCCCTAGTGAGGTACACTCTGCCCTTAAGACACAATACTAAGCATTAAAAGATCATAAATAAATAAGTATTACAATACAGGCTCAGGTATGGGACAAAAACACAGGCGTTTAAATCACAATACATAGCCTGAAGTTTTTGTAAATCTGACATTTCTTTTCAAATGAAGGTTAATAACAGGGAGTTTGTGCCACTTTGCTACAGTAACAGCCTCTACTCCTCTGGGAAGGCTTTAGATTAGATGCTGAAACATTGCTGTGAGGATTTAATAGCAGTGACATAAACATTAACGTGGTCAAGTGCTGAGGCGGGATGATTAGCTCTCAATCCCAAAAGTGGTAGATGGAGCTCTATCCCCACCCACCTCCCAAAAGTCCTGGAGAAGTGGGGGCTTTTAATGCCCCTCCAGTCGACCCTTGGCATTTGGCCTGATGACATTAAGCTGCGGTGGCATAGTGGCTCAACAGGTAGCATCATACTCACACAGCCTCCCCACTTTAGGTGACTGTCTGTGAGCTGTTTTCCGTGTTCTCCCTGTGTCTGTGTGGGTTTCCTCCAGGTGCAATGGTTTCCTCCCTCATTCCTAAAACACATGTTGCTAGGCTGTGTAAAACTGTCCTCATGGTGTTAATCTGTGAGTTTGTGTGAACCCCTGTGAATGACTGGCTCGTTGCCAGTGAATCCGGGGAGAAACGTGACCATGAAGAGAATGAAGCAGTTACAGAAAATGAATGAATGAATGAATTAACTAAAATTAGGCTGCTCCTGAGTGACTCAAGTAGCTGAAATCATTAGTTATAGAATGGGGTCTACAAACTTTTACGATATATAATGATTCTTAGATTAGTTAAAGCAACACAAGGTAGCATTTCAGGAAAGTGCCGTACAAACAAATCATGCTCCGCAAGTGTAGGGGTGCTCAGGAGAATGAACACAGTACTATATCATTGCTGTCCAATTAAAAACACGTATCTCCAAAAAGCTTTTAAGGAACAGGAAAATATAGAGCGATTTATACCCATTACAGCTCAGAAATGTAAAAATATCTTTGTGACGCATGTCCAAAAGTTTCCTATGCAAAATGGACTCGTGTATTGTTGACTGCAAATAATGACAAACACAAATTTCGTTTAGTGAATTCCAACGTGCCACGTCCTGCAGCGTATTCTCCAAAAACATGAATCCATGTTTTTTTACTATCCTGATTGAAATCAGTATATTTAATTCTATATTCTATTCAGAGATTGGAGAACCGTTCTGACCAATCAGAGGACTCGTTAGGCATGTGTTGAATGCTATTGGCTAGGAATCCTGTTTCTGTGACTGAGAGCCTCCAACTAAAAGCCTTCTCCAGTCGAGGGTCGGTGTAGAAAATGGAATGGAAAAATGGGACTTTACCCTTTCGTGCCTAACGAGTCCTCTGATTGGTTAGAAGGGTTCTCCAATGTCTGAACAGCTTTTCAGTCTTTTTAATATTAGCTGCTATGAACAGATGGATATGTAACAAATGTAAAAAAGTGAAAACCGCTAAAAAAAGAAGATTGTTTTGATCGGACAGCGACGGTACATCATTCTGAAATATATTCAGTATATAGTCTTTCACTCAGGGCTGTAACAGGGATTCCCTTCCAAAAAATAAATAAATAAATATATTGAAATCATGTATTCTGTCAAACCAAATATTACATAAGATCACAAGGAACATAGTCATAACATGTTTTAGGTGCTGTGCAGGACACGTCTATGACTATCCTCGGAGCACCCACACACACACACACACACACACACACACGTAATCAACACCCTCACTGCTCTGAATCCCTTTTCTCAACTAAAGAAAACACACACACACACACACATTAGATTTATGGCCCGGTGAATTTGCCCCGAGCCAAAAGCAATAATCTATAAGAGCTTAAACGCGGATGTGTCGAAGAGGAGGAGAGCGAGAGCAAAACAGGTGCCCCCCCCTCCCCCCTCTCCACTGGACCGGAGAGACCACAGCATACCAAACACACACAGACAGACAGACAGACAGACAGAGAGAGACAGAGAGAGAGAGAGAGAGAGAGAGAGAGCGAGAGAGAGAGCGAGAGAGAGAGCGAGAGCGAGCATGGGGGGCAAAATAGGTGTCCCCATACAAGATTAGAGTCACCACTGCATACCAAACAGACAGACAGACAGAGAGACAGAGAGAGAGAGCAGGTGTGTACTCAAAAGGGCCATTCATTCTCCTAAAAACATGGGAGACAGATCGTACTTCGCTCAAAACTTTTCCAATACATCTCTCACTCTATATATATATTTTTTTACAGATCTTCATTTCTTTAAAATATATTCAGATCAGCCACAAGAATAAAACTGCTGACAGGTAAAATGAACCACATTGCTTACCTTACAAGCACATGTCAAATGGTGTGTTAAATAGAGCAAGGTGTCAAGTGAATACTCATCTCTTGAAGTTGGATTCTGAAAAGGGACAAAGTGTGTTTGTAGTCATCATTTTCATTGTCTGTACCCGCTTATCCAGTTCACGGTCGCGGTGGAGGTACGGAGCCTATCCATTATCACTGGGTACAAGGCGGGAACACACCCTGGAGGGGGCACCAGTCCTTCGCAGGGCGACACACACTCGCACACAAGGACAGTTTTGAGGCGCCAATCCATCTACCACCATGTGTTTTTGGACCATAGGAGGAAACCTGAGCATCCGGAGGAAACCCACACGGACACACGCCACCCTGCCGCCCCATTTTTGGTCAGTGTATCTCAAAACAGCAGGTTTTCTCCAGGTATTTCTGCTACGCAGTTGTTGGAACTTGACAAAAGTGTTCAGAGGAAGAACAAATCAATAGAACCTCAATGAAAACATTGTGGCATTTTGACATTTTGGCCTTTTTTCTGCTTCTAACACATCGACTTCAAGACTAGCCTACTCTTAATTTGCTGCCTAATGTATCCCACCCCTGAACAAGTGCCATTACAATAAGATTCACTTCACCTGTCAGTGGTTTTAATCTGTCCAACATGGGTCCTGGAAATGTCTTGCTGAAATAACCATGGACTCCTTGAGATAAAACATCACATTTATTCATTCATTCATTGTTGGTAACCGCTTATCCAGTTCAGGGTGGAAGGTTTGGAGCCTCCCCAGAATCATTGGGCGCAAGGCAGGAATACACCCTGGGGGGCACATCACATTTATGTATCTCTAAAACCTTTCCCCTTTCTATCCTTTGCCCCTCACTCCATCTTCCACTCTCCCTTTTCTCTCTCTCTCTCTCTGTATTTTTGTTTTTCTTTCACTCTGCATTTTTGGAATCTCCCTCTATGTGCTCGGAACCTCTTTTCCGTGTCCTTTCTCTCAATGTCCTCTGCATAATCGCTCTTTCTCTCTCATTCTTCATGTCTCTCACTCCCCCCGTTCTCTCTGGAGATGCTTGCTCTATCCTCACCCCACTCACTTCGTCTTTCTTCATCTCTCTTCACATTGCGCTCTGCATTTCTCTGTATTGTTTTTCATTTGTTATGAAATGTGAAACATGCTTTTAATTGTCATTGCACACCCGTACAGCAAAGCAGATTCTCCATTCAATCCATGGCAATGCACACACACACACACACACACACAAGTTCTCTCTCCCACACATTTTCAGCACACACACACACATACATCTAGAGCCGCAGGCAGCCACTTCAGTGCCAGGGGAGCAGTTGGGGGGGTAGGCACATTGCTCAAGGGCGTTTCAGCTGTGGATGCTGAGGGAGGATAAAATGTGATTGAAATCTTTACCAGTTGCTCTGTTTGGCGGCAATAATTTAACTCCAAAATAGATGCAATACCCATCCTCCTAGGGCTGGATGATGTGGCCAAAATGTATCACAATATATTTCTAAACTTCAGTCGATATAATTCAGATATCGATATAAAAAACATAAAAACCACCAAAAAACTGCCGAGAACAAACATTAACCTCCTGGTTTTGTCAATATTCATACTTTTAAACTAACTTTTTTTAAATTGAGGGCAGCACCCTGTAATGATCGTCAGTCAGTGACAGATGCTGTAAATAATGTATACTTGTATTGTTGGACACCTTCATTCATTCATTCATTGTCAGTAACCCTTATCCAGTTCAGGCTTGCGGTGGGTCCGGAGCCTACCTGGAATCACTGGGCGCAAGGCGGGAATACACCCTGGAGGGGGCGCCAGTCCTTCACACGGCAACACACACACTCACACATTCACACCTATGGACACTTTTGAGTCACCAATCCACCTACCAACGTGTGTTTTTGGACTGTGGGAGGAAACAGGAGCACCCGGAGGAAACCCACACAGACACAGGGAGAACACACCAACTCCTCAAAGACAGTCACCCGGAGCGGGACTCGAACCCACAACCTCCAGGTCCCTGGAGCTGTGTGACTGTGACACTACCACCATGCCCCCCTAATAAAAAAAAAGAAATAATAATAATAATGTGGTATAGAAATCAAATTTGGTTGGGAAACACACCATATGAAAAACTTAAAAGTTAAATGTATGATAAACGGAGTATATATATATTTTAGACATATATGTGCACACCATTCATGAACCATTCTTCCAACATGCAGCAAAAGTGGTCAAACCATTTAGGTACTGGTAGGTGTCCAAACATTTTTGGCCACTTATTAGACAGCATTACATTAAAGGTTTCACGAGTATATATTTTTTACATTTATATTGTTATACTCTTCCTTCCAGTTCCCCAGACTAATGAGATCAGTCAATAAGGCTGTTTGGTCAGACTGGACATTTTTTTTGTTTGAAAGTTAACGCACTTTTGAGTGACCCTAATAGGCTGCCTATACGACACATTCAGCAAACTGTGTTCAATGTGAAGCTAAATAAATTCAAACTCACAGTGAAGATAAGACACAAAAACGCTGTAAATTGGATGTGGCTGACATTATAAGGACACTTCATTATCATATGAAGTGGAACAGCTGACGGTCCCTGACATTAACATTCCTCTGCCATTGTGGCCGAGCAGAGAAAAGGTTCTCCATGGGAATGACTGTCCAGTTTGGACGAGTGCTTTCCATCATAGCAGTCTGAAGGGCATAGTTTGGCTACAACTTTTTTTCTCCCTTAGCAACCATAGGCTCTTTTCCTCATTACAGTGGCTTGTGAAGCGTTTTAAATTGACAGAGCCATCACTGTTGGATTTTATTAAAGTTGTCACTGGCATTTCAATATATTTTATACTTAATGAATAATACTTAAAAAATAAGAGCAGTCATTTCCAATCCACCTGTTAGTTAGGTCTCTCCCAATCCCACAGTTCTACAAAACTAGGAGGTAGAAGGACAACACAAGGCTCCTCAAAGATGGGTGGGTTACTAGTTCAATCTCAGTTGGTGATGTATTTAAAAATATAAATAATTGATTTGGTTTCATCTTTTTTTTTTTGTAAAGTCTTTCTACATATCGGTCGCTTTTGATGTTATTGAAGTGCATACTTCAGCAGTCATTGCACGTCTGAAATAATGGCTGCCTCCATATATCAAATGTGTGGACAAAAATGTTATTTTTAACTTTACAATGTGTTTTTAATAAACCAGAGTAATCCCACCATATTATAGATTATAAGTTTTACCATCTAATGTTTCTTTTAAGGAGAAGTATAACCCAATTCTGCTGCATCAGCTCACAAACACCCTATGGATAACATTATGCTGAGAGATGAGGGAGAGGTAGGGGTTACTTACTCACCCAGGAGAGGGAGAGGAAAAGGGGGGAGGGGGAGAGAGAGGGAGAGAGAGAGAGAGAGAGAGAGAGAGTGTAAGACCCAGCTACATAGCCCATATTATACAGCCCTCGTAATATTTTCATTTTTTTACCCAATATTCTCTCAATTTTTTAGTCATTATCCATTCCACAGGTTAGCAAGGTCCCCCCACCCAATCACACAATGCTAGCGAACAAAGTGAAGACTAGCACTTTTTCTCAAAAACATTTAAAAGCCTCTTCTTTACAACCAATGGCTAATGCTACATCATTGAAGCTCAACACGCTTGGAGGACACTAACTGTCCAACTCTGTTATGTTAGCTAACAGACTACATTTGCAGGCAACTATTACAGAAGAAGATAGCAGGATGTCCTACCCTACAGGGAGAGAGAGAAGAGAATATCTGGGCCACAAAGTAAAGTATCTTAAAGTGCCACGTTTGGATTGGTTTAACTACAAGTTACATTCATTCATTCATTCATTGTCTGAAACCCTTATCCAGTTCAGGGTCACGGTGGGTCCAGAGCCGACCTGGAATCACTGGGTGCAAGATGGGAACACACTCTGAAGGGGGCGCCAGTCCTTCACAGGGCGACACACACTCACACCTACGGACACTTGAGTCACCAATCCATCTACCAACGTGTGTTTTTTTGGATCAACGGAGGAAACCGGAGCTACAAGTTACATGATTTGCAAAATAAAATAATACAAATTTCAACCTTGTATTATGCTGGGATCACATTACACAAATTTACCCCGATTTGGACACAATTTTGTCGTATGCAACAAATTCCCAGCGTAGGACACGGAAAGCGTTGGGGACAAGGAATGTTCGTGTAGTGTGACATAATCAAAAATCAGCGATGTGGCATCTGGAATGCCCCACGACACCCTGCCGAAAATCTAGGATGTCTGAAATATCCTACAACACGTTCCTTGGCAACGACCAATAGGAGGTCAGAACGCTCTCTGGCACACAAGTAAACATGGAGAAGAGAAAGAGGGATGTAGCTACATTTATGTAATGCTCTTGACATGTTGACACGTTACCTCATTTTCTCTTTTGCAGGATATACAATCCATACTGTCCTCATCATAACACCCAGGAAAAAAGGTCTAAAATCATATTCCCATTGTCTTCTTTTTTTTTTTTGGGAACACAAAACTGCCAGCGTTACACACAGCGATTACGTAGCACTGGCTGACAGTTTCTTGACCCACCTCCCCTATGACCTTTGAACTAGTGTTGCCAGTTTCCCAACCAAGACATGACACAAAAATAACTTTTACGCTAATCTGACACAGTGAATGCTGTGAAAAAAAAACAAAAAACATTTATCGTGCAGTCTGATCTCAGCATTAAAAGACTCAGCTCACAAAACACTTGGGACAAGCTTGAGATGAAGAGATGATGAATCTGCACTGAAGAAACACTGAATATAGTTGTCAAAAAGAGATATTGTTGAAAAGTGATTAATTTCATTTTAAATCTATATTTTATTCTTATTCTCTTATACAGTGGAACCTCTACTTACGAACGCCTATACTAACGAACTTTCCAAGATACGAACCAGGCATTTGAATATTTTTTGCCTCCACCAACAAACCATGACTCTAGAAACGAACCCGAGCCTCCGCTGAGCCGGGGGCTGGAAATGGCCACTGCCCCCAATAGGCGAGTCTCCCAGCGCGCCCAGACTTGAGTGAGCTTTTAAGATTAGCAAATTGTAATTTTAGCATCGAAACAGACATTGAAATTCGTGCTAAGTTAAGCCGTATCTACGCTTCGTCTCCCCACATTCACCCGCCTACTCTCCGTTATTCCACCCACCCCCACCTCCCGTCATACAGCCAGTGCCCGTGTTACTCCTCCAGCCAGTCGTCACGTTTTCGATATGTAACCACTTAACTTTATTTCTTTTTTATTACTGTTACCACTGTATTTATTTTTATTTTTAGTAATGCTATATGTACTTTTTTTTACTAATTTGAGAGTTTTGTAAACATCTAATAACATATATATTCTGTTCTCTTTTCTCTTCTCTTTTCAGTTTATAACCTTGATGAAGCTTGTTTATAGAACAATTGAGGGTAATAACATTTATACTCCCACTGATGTGGGAAGAGAGTGACCAAGTCGCAACCAAGTAACATCTCTGTAAACTTTTCTCTACTTCCAAATAAAACATCCTTACTCCCTTCACACACACATGACTCTGTCTAATTTGTTCTCAACAACCTCAACAAACACCTCGATCCAACAATCGGCAGAGCCAGCCAGGAGCCTTTACATCAAGAATCAAGATCCGTCTTCTGAAAAAGCCCAAAGACAAGTTTGAGCCGCAAGCTGTGCCGATTTCAACACCTGCTGTGCTCTGAGAGACGAAGGACCCATAAACAGAAACATCTGTCCAAACCACACAGTGGTGAGTTGATTGGTGCTATCATTACTGAAGGAAACAATCAATTAATGGTTATGTATTAAAACTTATTTGATGCTAAGTTAACTACATTTAATGAGGTTAATGGAGTAATACTGTAGACATAAAAGTGTGATCCTAAGCTTTATCAACCCTTTGGATGTTTTGAAAAGTATTGCTAAACAGTTATCCCAAGGATTGATTAACATCTTAGAGGTTGGCATGACTTCGAAGTAAATATAGTTCAGTTACGACATCTGTTCAACGTGAACGCGGTAACTGTGGTTTTCTTCCCCACATGGGGTTCTGGAAATGACTCGAGTACAATACTTGTAAAAATGTAGGCCTACTTTCTTTGTAAATACATAAGTCTATTTTCTGTTTGTTGTGGCATTTGCCAAGTGTTTGTCTCAGCGGTGTGGAGAAAAAGGGGGGTTAAATTAATTTGTGCTGCACATCTTATCACTTTAAACGGCCTTCTAGGCTCTCTCAGCAAGTCTTATCTTTTCACCCTCCCTTCTTGACTCTCGCACTTGGTGTATGTGTGTGTTTGTCTCTGTGTTAACTATAACGGAGCAAGGCAGAGTTGAAATGCAAGAAGACAAAGTTTCTGAAGATGGTGAAAGACCGACTACTGAGAAACATGCTTCTGCACCTCCAGGAGTTTCAGTTGATGAGATGCTTGAATGTATAAGCCAATATTTTGATGCAAGGTTTGGCTTGAAAGGGCAATGTGAAAAAATTCATAATAAATACACCATCAATCAGAAAGAAGATGGGAGTTGGGGGTTAGAAGACATCAAACGAGTGTTTGGAAAGTCACAGCGCATGTCTAATAGTGCCGCTAAAGATGCTTTACATGTTTTGCTTGCAGCTGAAATCTGGCTTCACGAGTCATTGTTGAGATGACCGGCTAAAAAAATAAAATCAAAGCAGAACAGGCAAAGGTTTCTGCATTGGCAGAATATGCACTAAAGAATATAGGTGTCAAAGAGAGACATTGCGGGAAAGTGATTAATTTCATATTAATTCTATATTTTATTCTGATTCTCTTACACTTTGCTTGAGATCTTGTCTCTTCTCTGCCTGTGCATCATCAGTTTATAACCTTGATGCTTGAGAGGAAGAATGTTTATAGAACAATTGAGGGTGATAACATTTTTTATGCTCCCAGTGACGTGGGAAGAGTGACAAAGTCACGACCAAGTAACATCTCTAAACTTTTCCATCTCTACTTTCAAATAAAACATACGTACTCTCTTCACACACACGTGACTCTAATTCATTCTCAACAAACACCTCATTCATTCATTGTCTGAAACCACACACACACATTTTTTTAAACTCCCCTTATTATTCTGTTCATCCTGAATTATGCACAATTATGTCCAAAATCGTTGTCCTCTCAACAGTGTGTTGACATCTGTAGAAAAAAAGATGTGGATCTCAACAAAGCCGGATTTCGAAGCTGTACTTGATGTACAAGTTTTAGTGTGAATAAGTGGTTCACTGCTGAGACGGCCATTGTGCTTCAGGCAATTAATTCCTGAGAGCTAAATGAGTAAATGGGGGCCTAATTATCAATTATATATTGTTAAAAGCCAACAATTACATCACGCAACCGGGTCTCTTTAGTGCAACAATCTTTAGGATCAGCTATCTCTCCTTTTACTATTCTAAAGACGGCACACACACACTGGCTGAATTACTTGAGGCTAAAAGTCCACTGGTAGAAAATGGCACCTATCTGCAGCACCCTTTTTTGTCACAAAAAAAAATCATCTACCAAGGACTACAACTTCTACTGTACACTCTCAGAGAAAGGGTACGGTAGAGGTACATTATTGGTCACTAAAAGTACCTTTAAAAGACACAGCAGTAGTTTTAAAGTCTGTCTTTGTTCCCTAAAAGGTACATTACATTCTCTTCTCCGGAAGAAGGTGTCATTTGTATTTCCTTATAGACCTGTGTAAAATAAAAGAACATAATATAAATCCTGGAGATGAAATGAGGCTTATGAAATCATCACAACGTTAAAATCTACCATTATAATAGAATAATATGCATTTATGTTAATTAAAAAGGTACTGAATTTGTACCTTGAGGGTACCACCACAGTGACAGTTATTCTAACAGTGTACATCAGCTAGTGGAGCCATAAGGAGACAAGAGCTTGTGGAGCAGTGGAACTGTGTTCACTGAAGTGATGGAGCACCACCCAATGTCTTTGGGACCAATATGGCATGTAAACCTTCCTTTAATAATGTATGTTTAATAGGATAAACCAGAGACAAGTTTCCACTGTGCTTGATAATCACGTTAGCCTAATCTAATCTAAAAGGAACAAAACAGAGCATGCTATTGATCAACTGTTTTGATACTGAACTCTATGGCACTTCTGCTGCATTCATTCATTGGAGTCTGGGCTTAAGCACCAATGCCACCAGAGCTTTTAGCACAGACACAACCAAATAAAAAGACACTCATGATGGAAGAAAAGAGGATAAATCAATGTGAGCGTTTCTGTTGGGGCGGTATCAAATCCAATCAGCCATGAACCCGCAGATGCCAGGGTTAAGTGTATTGCAGCGGATTTGAGGGAAATAATAAAGCACCTGGGTTTCATCATTAAACATCCTGGTGTTACAGAAGATTCTGCTTCTGTTGAAAGTCATCTGAGGTCAAGATAAGCTTGGTAAAAGACAGCTAAACTAACCAAATGTTTCACTGACGAAATATTATTCATATTGCAAGATGAGTCCATAGAAAATCAAGAAACTAAATGGGACTGAATGGGCCTGAGGTCACAAGTGTTGTGTTCTGTTGCTCCTAAACTGTGCTCTCTGGAGTGATAGAGCACCCTCAAACTGATTCAAGAGGAGTTGGAGTGGTATTTTTTCATCCATCATCAGTCCCTGTCCTCACTACTGTTTATGTGGCTGAACTGCAATTATATCCTCACAGAGGAGTACAGAATGTAACTGTGCCAAAGAAAAATAAACTGACATATTAATTTCCTTGATGTCAGAAGAAACATTTGACAATCAGGTGACTTCCTGCTACAGGGCATAGTACTTCAGCTGGTTAAAATGCTATGGTTAACAGGAAAATGCGGTTGCTTGCATATCATCAACACCAACATCAAGGTCAGTGTGATGCTTTCACTCCAGATAACTCATAAAATGTCATGTGTATTCATATTCATAATTCATTTTATTATTTATATGTTTGTTTTTTTCCCCTTTCACTACTGAAATTATTTAGCTTTATCTTAATTTATCTAGTTGTCATCTTAGGGCTTTTGGTTTGTTTGTTTGTTTTTAACGTGGGTGGGTGTTAATATTAAAAACTGAGGCAGCCCATCATTTGCTTGTGCAGCCTTGCATGATTGTTCAAAATCATCGTCTAATTCCTCAATAAAACACACATATATATGATTTTCAAATAAAATGGACACCCTATAAATGTTGCCGCTGGTAAAATCATTTGAAAGTATCTCAGAAAAAGGGAAAGAAAACAAACAAAGTGATCCTTTATCTAATGAAGTCTCGGACTTAAAGCCCAGATTAATAAACGAAACATTTGTTGACATATAAGAAGAATTAGTTAACAGGAAAAGATAGTAACATGACCAACAATACAATAGATGGATAGAATAAGAGAAATTATTTATCAATGGTAGCATCTCAAAGCCTAAGGGTCCTCAATAGAATAGTCCTCTGAAGACAGTGACAGTTCTCTCAAACAGAACAGTCTAAAGAGGCAGCATGGAGCAGTCACTCAAAAGTATTCGCCATCTGCAGCTGCGATGCAAAAGAATGTGAATAAATTCAGCATTAAACTTAAATTTCTATGTAGAAGTAGAATATATGTTTCATAGGACTACTACAGCAATTCAATATATATATATAAACAGTAGGGGCAATATACAATAAGTTAAGTGGCTTTTTCATGACGTACATGCGCACTGAGTTCGGGCAAACGAAGTACATGAAGACTACATACATTTCATGCCTGTATATGAAAGACCTTTACATTAGAACAGGCTTCAGTGACGTAACTGCCCAAAAATGCATCTGTGGCCGTGGGAGGCTGCAATTAAGAAGCCTAAAGTCCCAAGCAGAATAACTGATAACTGTTTGGGGCATTTTTGTTGTTTTACTTTATCCTCGGGGGCAGCCATGGCCTAGAGAAGCAAGACTGCGGCTGGTCGCCAGTTCAATTCCAGGCCCAGGGACCAGCAAGAGAAAATATCCACAGCTGATATATCTAAAAATATTCACAACATATATTCAAGGCACTTAACCCCCAAACTACTCCCCGGGTGCCAAGGTGGTTGGCAGCATACTGCTCTGGTTTCGTGTGTGTTCACTGCCCCTAGTGTGTGTGAAGGACTGCTCACTAATGTGTGTTTGTGTGTTCACTACCACGGATGAATCAAATGCAGAGAAGCATTCCCCAAGGGAATATTTGTACTTTTTTCATTCTTCTTCCCCTATACTACATACATAATAAGAACATTTTTGTAAAGGTTATTTTTATATATTTTAATCTTATCAAGTAGAATTTGCATGTGTCTACACTAAATGTAGAAAACCTATGCATACAATGACTTTCATCCCAGACATCTTGCTGTCTATAGAGAATGGGGGTGAGGTAATTGTATGTATAAAAGGCCTGTAGTTCCTACATGGAAAAATTAATAATGTATCAAAACATACATTATCTGAGAATGTGCAGTTAAACCATGTGTAAAAAAAACACTTTCCCCACAGTCATTATGGATGGCATGGCCATTAACAACTTCAGAGCACTCAAAAAACAACAAATAATCAGTTAAATGAATTGATGTTAACTACAATACCGTGTTGAAAAACCGAACCATCGCGATAAAGCTGAGGCTCAGAATCGCCTCATCCTTCTGTGGACTCAAACTGTATTTACTACGTTGTTTTACAGCAGAACCACTGGCTTGAGGGGGAATATAAGGTCGTGGGTCAGCATTAATCCTCCTTAGAGATATAAAATTAACGTTAATACCATCAGTAATGACCAATAAATGACAATTACAAACGTTAATAACAGCCTGCTACAAAACATATCACAATGGCCTAAAAGCTGTAGATGCAGCCGTATTCAACTGTAAACAATGACATTTTGCAATTTCGAAGGCGGGAAAAATATGATTAACTTCCATTTCCCTCAAAAGAAATCACGAAATCGGTACGTTTTAGCACCTCGTTCATTTTTACGCTAGAGTTGAAGGGAAGGCGGGTAAACTTGGCAACGTCAGCTCCTCTCGCGCTGCCCTAGCAACCAGCGCAACGTTCCAAACTCACTCCACAACAGTCTTCACCAAAACAACTAAACTAACTACCTAAATAAAATAATACAAATTAAACTTCCCATAATACAATCATATTCAATTCGTGTAAAGCGCGCAAAAATCCCTGACAAAAACGTCTGATAACTGCCAGGAACAATAAAAAATTAATAATTTAATTATTGATTCATTTTTCTTCAGTGTTTATGGTTTTTGGTCATAACATCCTGCGACATTAAAATAATTTGTTAATAAATATGAATAAATTACTCATTCAAATTCCTCAATTTAATTTTGCTTACGTTCGGGTATTAATTAAAATGCATAATAAAATTATAAAAAATTATTTCAAAATATGTGATGCAAATGCAACTCGTAACTAACATGAGTGATAAAAGTCATTTAACACTAAAAATAATAATATATATAAAAATCCAATCATCAACATACGTTGCTTACCGCCACAAAAATAACCAAACGCCGCTCTTTCTTCCAATACAACGACCCGTTTATGCTCCAGCAGCTCTCGGACTTACAGCTTTTCTTTCAAAAGTGGTTCTTATTTCCAAACATGTGGCGGTGGTGAAGGTTGTAAAACCCCGAACCGCGCGCCTCCTCTCTCCGCAGCGACAACAACAGGCGCGTGGAGAGAGATCAGAAAGCCCTCAGCTCCTCTAAGCCCCGCCCACCACAACCAAGCCCCGCCCACCACAACCAAGCCCCGCCCACCACAACCAAGCCCCGTCCGCTACTACTCTGTCGCCTTCTAGGAACGCGGCTCCGCTCTCTGATTGGCCAGTTTCTCACTTTAATCACAGTGGCACTTGGTAGGTCGCTTCTCATTGGCTGAAATGCGCTGTCAATCAATCTAAACAACGCTGTTCGTTGAAATTCAGCTGCAACAATGACTGTTGAAAAATCATTATTGTTATCTAGTAATCAGCATACATTCAATCTCTCTGTTTCTATTTTACTGGATTTTACAGGATAAATGGATTTTTTCCTTTTGGCTTAACTTGGATGGAAAAGCACTCCCACTTTTCTACTCCCTCTTATTTTCTCTGAGCCAATGTTTTGGGAACATTTGGACTAGTTGTTTGTCATTTGTGTGAGTCTCTGGGTGGGTACAGTGGCCCTCCCTCTCCTCCAACCCTTCAGTGGAACGCCAATAATGTTCTCCTTCAAACAAGTTGAGCCGTTGATTGATGTTGCATTGCTAGTCTGCTAGTGGATGCACTGCCTTCCATCTGCGAGTGGCAGATTAAAAAGTAGGCTACCGATGCTTAATATACTGCAGAGGAAGCAGCTGCCAGCCTTCACAGCCCAGTTTGATAGCACTAAGTGATTTCAACCTAATGGATCAAAAGGGAAATTACAAGATTTTTATTTTCTAGAAAATTTTAATCTAGACAATTTTAATGATAGACCATTAATAGATTTGGGAAACATGTCACTGTCCTACAAAATATTTGATTGTATAATTGTGTATGATTTGTAGCTCAGCACTTACAATTATTCATAGAAATCATCATATGATTACCATAATATTTACATTACTGACTGGTATAGTGGTGCAACATATAATATTATTGCGATATTGTTTCAGAGTCCCGGGGTACTCGATTGTTGTTTTGGGTGACTGTCAGTGAAGAGTTTAGTGAGTTCTCATAATGTCTGTCTGGGATTCTTCTGGATGTTCTGTTTTCCTGCCCTTATTCAAAAACAATTTTGGGTGGTCAATTTAAAAAAAAAAATGTTTGACTGTGCAGTGCCCTGCAATGGACAAATGCCCTGTCCAGAGTGTTTCCTATCTTCTGCACAGTAATTCTAGTTGGATCTGGAATGAAGAGGTTGCAAAAGATGAATAAATGAATCAATTAAATAAGTATTGATAGCACTACATTAACTGAACTTTAACCACAGCCATGGCCTTGATAGGGAAGCGAGTTTGAGGCTGCAGGGTCGCCGGTCACCTGCTAGGAAAAATTCATTCACATTGCCCTTGAGCAAGGCACCTAACCCCCAAACTGTTCCCCAGGTGCTGAGGTGGTTGGCAGCCCCCTGTGTGTGTTTGTGTGTTCACTACCACAGATGGGTCAAATGCAGAGAAGCAATTTCCCTTTGGGGATCAATAAAAGTGTTTCTTCTTCTTCTTCTTCTTCTTCTTCTTATTATTATTATTATTATTATTATTATTATTATTATTAAAACTTGAAAAAAAATTACTGACTTTTCTCCCATTTTCAACTTAAATATTAAATTTAATATTCTACGTCAGTTACGACTATAATAATAATAATAATAATAATGTTTGGGGGACGATATTGAAATTAAAAGCAATAATAAATCGAAGGTGGATCCAGGAGTTACTCTGATTGGTGAAACGAGTTGATGCGTTCAGCCAATCAGAGCGCAGGATTTTGGCACGCGACCTCAGAACCAAAACACCGAGAGGGTGGAGATCTGCTCCATTTCGCGTTTTTAATGAAAATTGCTGCGATGAAGTGATCCGCAGATGGATCCGTGAGTAACCTCACTAAACGGCCCTTTCACTGCTGACGTATGAACAGATAGACTGGTTTCCCCGCGGAGAGATCAGAGAGATTTCAAAGCTAAGCTTAGTGTCATGCTAGCTCTGCTGTTAGCTGTCAGTCAGATTTGATCTCTGAGAGTCTGTAATATTGCGTGTACGAAATTAAATCAGCAATTCTCTTATTGGACATGTTACAAACGGTTGCTCAGACGTTTCTTGGGAGACACACAATCCATATACATGTTTCCCAGACACTTGTAGCTAGATACTCATTGTTTGTAGGTCGTTTAGTTTAATATTACAGTTACTGACACTGCAGCGGGACTGTTCTGGAACTCAAGACCTAGGATTACTTTTCTGGTGGGATTTTCAATAAGAGTCATTCAAGTGAAATATGTTTTTAGAGTGTTAAGTCAACGTTGCTGACTACAGCTGTTTATTTCCTACCCAGAGATCCTCTGTGGAACACTGCGCGTCACTTCTCATATCTGTGATGTAGCATCTGAGAGTTAACGCCCTCATAACAAGGGCCGAGCGTCTCCTTAAGGAGCTAGTGCTTAACAATGAAATAATTATGTCTTAGTACAACAATATAGCTCAAATAAATCGGCAGTTAAAATGAATGAATATCAACAATTACAACTAAGTTTCACTAGAACATACATTTCTAAGTGTATTTTTTAACACTGAAATTATGTAATTGTGCAGATTTGTGAACAAAGTCTTAATTATATCCTTCTGTGCTGCAAAAAACGGTCTTTTTAATCATTGTTTATCTTTGTTCCACTTCTGTAGCAGTTAGCACATCTTCACCTCCGACCTCATTCTTTCCTACAAGAAAAACTTCTGGTCTGGGTTATTTCCAAATGTGCATCATCTTCTTCAAGTTTGACCCCCGGCCTGCGTCCAAAAATGCCTACAGGTGAGCTGTTTCAGTGGTCTTAATAGTAGTAGCTCAAGGATTTAACTTATGTCGATATGAAAATGAGCTGAAAGCCTTTAAAACTCTTAAAATCATCCAAGTAAATCTTGACATATAAATTCATGTGCCACGCACACCCATATTACTTCTTGCCCAATAGTTCTGTTACATTCATGCTGTGTCTGAAACTGTGCCCTGTTCACTACATATTGCATTATTTTGGGTTTCCACAATGTTGTAATGTGTCCAAAAGCATAGTGCACTCAAACAATCTTACAGTGCACTGCAATACATAGTGTATAATAGTTCTACCCTAGAGGATAGTGGATACACACAACACACCACATTGTTTGGTTAAAATCCCCTATGAGTGTCTGAAATTGTTCACTCCCCTCCTGAATTCACTTGCCTTCAGTAGTGCACTGTATAGTGAGTAATGCAGGGAATAGTGAGTTGTGAGCCATTTTAAACACAGCTTATGGCTCATTAAGGAAATAACTTGCTCCAAAATGTTTAAATACATCAGAAACTTGGGAAGTTACATAAGCTTTTAGTTTTTGGCTTAAAGGTCTCTCTTTCGTTACTTCAGAGGCATAGGAGCCTGGTTTGGTTTGAGTGGACATAACTACCGGGGGTCTTTTTCCAAGATGGCCGCCTTGTGGACAGACTTTATTATAAAGACTTTGTTAAAAGTCTGTTTGTTAAATTTCAAAACTTTTTATGGTTATTTATTTTATCGCTTGCAATTTGGGCAGAACGTTGATGGATATCTCACTGTTGACAACAGCAGATGTTGCTTGTGTTAAAATGTCTTTGAACTTGAGCTATTTATGCATTTATTGAGCAAAAATAGCTTTACTTGGTTAGTGTGGGCCCAGGTCGCTTCATTAAAGCATTGCCTCATTTCTAGAGATCCTAATTACAGAGGATTTGAGGACACGCTGCGTTGAATATTAATGAACGTATACCATGGTTTGATGGGACAAAATAGAGCTGAGAGTGCTATAGAGTACCCAGTTTGACCTCACTCACAGATCTGAGCCACCGTGAGAGCATCAGTTTGCAGGAAAATACTGCTTTTTGCATTTGCTGACCATAATTAGAGCAGTTGGGATGAAATGCCTAGAACACACTCATGTCTAGAACTGTAGTACACCCAGCAACAGCACAGACACAGAAGTCAATCAGATGCGCCTTTTGATAAGGGACACACTGCGCCAGCCACAGGAGCTAAAGATATCCATGCTCAAGGCTAAGTATCAGCAAGAGGAGAATGAAAACCCCAGCACTGGACTGTAGAGTGGTGGAACTGTGTTCTATAAAGCCATTAAGCTCAGTTTCACTGCCCCAAAGTCGTACTAGTCCAGGAAATTCATGAATGTGTTGAAAAATGCCGTTTATGTCAGTGTTACTGGTGATTTGCCAATGGGTGGAATGTGGAATTGAGAAACTTTCAGGCAATGGGAGTGCCTTGCTTGGGCTGGTAGCTGGGGATAACACCAGGAAGGTTGTGTGTGGTTATTGGAAGCTAGCATTACAGTTATGAACTGTTCTAACAATGTTGGACTATAATAAGCTTTATTAGGTTGTAACGATCTTTATCAATCACTGTTGTGGTCCCACAGGTTGTAATTGCATCAGAGTCGAGCCTACATCAAGTTAGTCATGGTTCCCTACTGCATTAGATGACACTCCAAGGAGCGTATCATCTAATCAACAATGTTTTAGCCAGGGATCTTCCTTTCCAGCTCCTGAAATGCTGTACAATCTGTTCATATACACAGTTTGGCCAAAGGTAGACAACATTTACCTTTAGTGATTTCCAATACTGGCTCATATTATGACCATAGCAAACCATTGTCTAAAGAATGGGATGCTCTGGAGCAACTGTACATGAGCTTAAGGGCACCATGTCCATTGCCAAATACTGAAAAGCAGCGTATAAAGCTTCCCATAATGGACGTTCTCTGGAGTGATGGAGCTCCATGCTTGGCAGCAACGACCTAAAATTCAAGCTACAATTTTCTCAGTGAAAGGGTTGTTGTGATTATCTTTAATGATATTACATTATTAATTGAAAATAGTTTATCATATTTTATATTGCTTGTTTTAAAATGCAGTAAGCTAATATTAAACATATTTTACCCCACTATAAAGTCCCTAAGATTAATCATTATACTTGTGATAATATTAAATTTACTTTTATAGTGGACTTAATTTAATTCATTTATTTTCTGTAACTGCTTCATCCTGTTCACGGCCGCGGTGCGTCCAGAGCCTACCTAGAATAATTAGGAGCAATGTTGGAACACACCCTGGACAGGGAGGTAGTCCATCACTGGTCGTCACCCAGTCACTCACACCTATGGGCTGTTATGCGCAGCCAACATGGGTTTTTGGACTGTGGAAGAAAAGTAAAGCACATCGAGGAAACCCATCCAGGGAGAACACACCAAACTCACCCATTTGTATTCCCTGAGTTTTTCCTTCTGCTTCCTGAGTTCTTGTGAGAAGTCCTGGCACAAATCTCTCATGTGGGTGTTTTTTTAATTTTCAGATTGCATTCCCATTGGCTCATGACTTTTTGAGCGACAGCTCAGTGCCCTGGATGTTGCTCAGTGCCCGAAGCGCCGTGATATGTGTATCAGAATACCATGTATGTGTACACACGTTGCTGAGTGATAGACCTGATACTGAATACATTTTTTTCCTCTTCCAGTATTTTAAACAGATACAGCCCATTTTGTTTGAAAAGCAAGTGTATCCCACTACATTTACTGTTATGATAACTATGACCTTCTATGCCTGTTTATAATAATAAGACATACTCATTCATTTAGCTTTGCCTCATAAAATGCAGTGATGGCAGTGGACTTTGAAGTAGTTTAACTGAACTGAAATTGTTAGCGTTCATTAAAGAAACAGGAGCATCCCTCTCTCTGTGCAGCTTCTTGTTTGTTCTGTTTCTTTTCTCCAGCATGTTCTCCTCCACAGAATTTATGTAACAAAAAATGCAAATACAACAGTTGTCAAAACACAGAGTGAACTCTGATCTTCAAAATATACTTTGATCATTATTTTCTGTCAGTGATTGTGGAAAAGGGAAAGACTAACTACTATTGTTACCACAACAGGAACAGCGCTCTCCTATAAACAGCATTTTACAAATAAAGAGAAATAAACACTAATCTCTGTGTATTTACCTCATACTGGTGTCTGTTAACGATAGATAAACAGGTTTGTGGTCCTCAGTAAAAGTTGTCATGACTTGTGTTAGACCAAGAAATTGCCTAAACATATCTACATTGATATCTTTAGCTGTAAATAAACACAATTTGCAGGTAATTGAGCTGTTTAAATCTCAGGGAGCGCACACTAAACTCAGGGAGTACACAGAATAACTCAAACTAAAACAGGGAGTGCATGCAAACGATTAGAGCACACAAAACAACACAGGGAATTCAGCAAAATAAAAGAAGTGCACACAACACAGGGAGTGCACAAAAGTCTCAAAGCGCATACACACAATACAACACAAGATGGGTGCATGCAAAACTCAGTGTGTTCACAAAAATACTCAGGGAGCACAAATGTTAGGGCTTGCTAATTAGTTTGCCAGTTATAAGTTTACATATAAAATTACGTTTTTCTGTTTGAAGCTTGGGCAGCACGGTGAAGCAGCAGGTAGTGTCGCAGTCACACAGCTCCAGGGACCTGGAGGTTGAGGGTTCAAGTCCCGCTCCGGGTGACTGTCTGTGAGGAGTTTGTTGTGTTCTCCCTGTGTCAGTGTGGGTTTCCTCCGGGTGCTCCGGTTTCTTCCCACAGTCCAAAAACACGTTGGTAGGTGGATTGATGACTCAAAAGTGTGTGTGAGTGAATGTGTGAGTGTGTGTTGCCCTGTGAAGGATTGGCACCCCCTCCAGGGTGTGTTTCCGCCTTGCACCCAGTGATTCTGGGTAGGTTCCAGCCCCACTATGACTCTGAATTGGATAAGCAGTTACAGACAATGAATGAATGAATGTTTGATTCTTTAAGGCACAAATCAAATTCCACAGAAGAGGAGCTAACTGTTAACCAAAGCAAAATTCATTAGGTTTGTGCACATTTGGGTCTAACCAATCATGAGACAAGAGAGCTAATTCTAGGTTTTGGAGAAAATCCCATTCCAAGAAAGCCTAGAAGATGCTACACTCAAAAGGTCTTAGCAAGGATTTAGAAATAAAAGCCCAAGCTAATCATGAGTTAGCACTGGTTCCCACTGGTATATGACCCAGTGAAACCTTTCTAATGTTGACTCATTAGCTCTGCTTTCTGTTTACACATGGGGATACTAGCCTCACATGATCAGAAACAGTTCTGTACCATTAGCCCTAGCACATTGTGGTTGACCCTGATTTTCTCAAAGGAGTTTATTTACATTTGAAGAAGAAAAAAATAATAATCCTTGGCAAGTGAGCTTAATTGGGCTAGGTGCCTGAATGCCCCAAAGAATGATAGGGCTTTAGAAGAGGGTGGTCCAGCTTAGATCTGCTATGATTTCAAGCCTGTATAAATAAAACCAAGCTAGGAGCTAGGAGCTAGGTATTATCTCAGTCATCTCACAAAATCCAAAAATGCAACAGTTTATTTAAATGCATCTAAGTATAGATGTGTTTTTAGCCCTTTGTGGCCACCTGTGGGTTTTACAATATGCTTTCAGCTTCTTAGATTAAAATGATGATTTAAACATATTTACACCCCTTTCCCTAAATTAACTTCATTAATGAAGTTTGATGTGTGAAGTTAGGCTACAAGGCCAAAGAATGTAAAAGTAGTAAAAGCTTGCACCCCATTAATTGCCATTCTGCGTAGAGCATGCCTAAATCATCACGTCTGCATGCAAACTAACTTTTATAAAATGCAATAAAACATCTTAATGATAACTTATGAATATTACAAATTTCACTCCAAAAAATACACAAATGTAAAAATGATGAAGGTTTTATTGAAATAAAAAATGAAAGACATACTGAATGAAACAATTTGAATAAAAAAGTATGAATAATATACATGTTTAAGATCTTTGGTAGATTGGGCAAATTATAAAAGAACACATATTAAAGGAGAGGTCTACGACTGTGGGAAAGCGCTCTTTGTTTTGTTTACGTTCAGAAGCTCTGCGTCTTTTAAGGTGAAACAGTAGGTTTGCGGTGAGGCAAATGACTTTTGTTTGTACATGGATGAAACTGAACTTGTGAGTTTTTATTCACTATTTGAATTACCACAGAAACTTATTTGTAACCCAAGTTTAGTTTTAAAGCACTTTAGTTAATGCAGTTAGCCGTCTTTGGAATTTGGAGACATTCTATCTTAAGTGATCCAAAACATCAAAAATAAGTCAATATTACCCACATGTGGAGCAGGAATAGCGCAATATCCCCATCTTGGTTCATGCTTTTCAATGTTTGTTGTTCTCTCCATTGCCTAAAAAACTCCAGATACTTTTGATCTACCATGAGCGGAGAGAGAGTAAGCCTAGCATACTGGACAAAGACAGTTTGATATTTTTTTACCTGTTTAAAGACTCTGGTGGTTGTAAACACATTAGACCAGTTTCAAGCATGCAAACAGACTGTAAATCAGGAAAATGGTGAGGAAACATATTATAAATTTAAAAAAAAACTTTTCTAATTATAATCATGAATGATACCTTTTAAGGTTAAAAAAATCTATTAAAATGGCATTTATTTGTGTACCTAGCGCTACTACCAACCCACAAAGCCAAATTATACCACCTAGTCCAGGTTTTATTGGCTGCTCTGCTTCTGATAACAAGTGCTGAAATTTTCAAAATTGTAGAATTCTGCTCACTCACTTTTCAATACTGTACACTTGTGTTGGGATGCACAGTGACTCAATGTTGTTGAAAGGAACAGGTGCAGAAACTAGTTATTTTAAGAAAGGGCTGTTCAGACAGGGGAAGATGTTTGATCCTTGTGGTATTTTGAACAAAGCTTGTAACAGACATTTCATTAAAGGAGCAATATATAATATTTTTACCTTAATATTAATATTAAAGTCAAACCTTAAATATTAGTTTGCAAGGAATGGCCTCCCTTGTGGTGCAATTCCTAACCATGACTGAGTGTGCATGTGATGAGTCATTAAAATAAACATGTAAATGTAATGTGATGAAATGGAGAGACAAAACAGATGACTCTATACATGTGATATAGACCATCCCAGAGTTTTCAGAAGGAAAGATGATATCAAATCTCTCTAGTGTAAGTTTGTAAATTTGCTGATATCATTCAAAATATTATAAAGTTATTTCAGTTTAAAAACGGTGGTGCACTGTCGCTTTGTGCTGCATGGTTTTTTTTGGCTAAGATATTGTGAAGCTTGTCTAACCTAACAACAGTAGCTATGAAAGAGCACATGGATAAATTAATTGCGTGGCAGAAAATAAATAGCAAAATGACAACGATATCTTGGTAATTGCTGTTGTATTGTTGGAGGCTAATAGAAGCAGAAAGCTGTGAGTGATACAGCAGTTCCTGCCCATTGTCTCTACAATCGCTAATCAATTGAGGGGCATTACACACTGCTTATTCTAATGAGGATGTGAGAACAAACCTCCACTCTACATGGCACATAGATTCATTAGTATCTCTTCTCTTTCTCACTTTCTCTTTTTCTTCGAATTTCCTTTCTAATAATCGTGTTTGTTCCGTTTCCTTTTTATTTTCTGCCACATTTTTTTCCTTTCCAGTCTTTCACACATTTACATTCTGTTTTACACTATTTCTTTCTAATTGTCATTGAGAACTCTCTCCCATTCCTCTGTCCCCGCTTTTGTACACACTTTCTCTTACACCCACTCTTGCACTCTCTCTCTTGCTGTTTCTAACCGTGTGTCTCTTTTTTTTTTATTCTATTTGATGCCTTTGTCTTTGATGCCGTTCTATTTCTCTTCATCGCCTCTTTTTCTCCTTTCTCTCTCTCTCACCTGACTCTCGTTTTTTGTATCATTTATTTTCTTTTTTCTCTTTTTATCCTATTTTGTATCCAGTCTGTTCCTATTCCAGTCTGTGGTTGGTACCAGTCCATTGTATTTTAGATGGGTCTTATACATTTACGTATACATTGGGAAGTGGGGGAGAGGTAATCTCAGTACCACTGAGATGAAATGGACAGTGACTGTGAACCAATCCTTGTCCAAAACCAGTGTCTGGTGAAACTCTATTAAAGCTGTGCCAGTCAGTCACTTGCTGCAGTGAAGATTAGTGTGAATTCAAGGCTTTGTGGAGGTCACCGGAGTTCCGCCATATTTCAAAACATGTCATAGCAAGTCTTTATGAACCTCACTTTCATATACAGTAACACCATATGTGCCCTAGTAAAGATTGTCTAAAGTTAGCAGAAAAAATGGTGTGTTTAGATTTGTTTCTGAAAGTTGTTTGTGTGTTCGTTCATTCATGAAACTCCAGCCGTGTCTCATTCTACAGATGTGCTACAAAACAGCAATCACTCTCCTGGGGTCCAAGGGTGAAACGCACACACTCACACACCTCAGTTGCTTTGGAGAACAGGCCAACAGCTGCATACATCGCCCACTGAAACTAAAATCCGTGATTATTGAATAACACAGGAACTCATTTTATTCGGCCAATGCCGTATCACAGCAAGCTTCCATAATTAATCAGAACTAATTAGAACCACAATTTTGGCCTGTGCTATTAGTTTATTACACAAGCCTGCCATTAATGCGTTCCATTGCACAGCATGCCCCTTGCATCCCAATCAGGTCTTTCTGTTTTGAAACAGTGGGGTTTATCAGTCCAATAATGTTAGGGGATTTTGTCACTGGGAATGTATCACAGTGGAGCCTGGGATTTGAATCTATAAACTACTGAATACTTGTTCACTTCTTCTACCTCCTTTCTTACTTGACCCTATAAGGGATTATCCCTAATTATGCAACACAGCAGATCCCAGTCAGTTCTGGGATTTAAACCCAGAAATACTCCCTGGGAAAAAGCTTATCTCTCGTAGCTATTGTAATTGATGTTGCTAGGGAAAACGGTCCTGCAATTTCCTAGTCATTCACAGTATTTCTAATCTTTTTAAGCAAGGAGCCCAGTCAGTCCTGGGATTTAAACCCAAAACTACTACCGGTCACCACTGCTACCACTTCTCCACCATTATGGAGCCTTTCAGGAAAAGTTGCAATCTTTTTCCCCCTTCTGTTAAGGCAGCATACTGGAGCCCAGTCATTTCTGGGATTTAACCCAACAATCTTCAGGTTACTACCTTTTCTATTAATAAACTACTGGTCCCCGAATAATAATATAATTCGGTAAAATTGACAACTTCTTCTTCTATTTTTCTACAGGCTCATTTTGGCTGCCAATCGAGATGAGCTCTACAACAGGCCATCCAAAGCTGCAGAATTCTGGGGCAGCAACAAGGAAATACTCAGTGGTAAGAAGACTTTGTTATTGCTAAGAATTGTACTACCTGTCTGCTCTCTAAAACATACTCCCATACAAATACTGTTTCTGTTCAGAATATACGTAATCCCTTATTTCTTTTTTGGCTCATCTAACCTTGGAAAGGTTTACTCACTAAATTTACTCCATTACAATCTGCCAAAATCCTTTATAAAATAATGCTTATGCTGAGAGCATGCATTTCATTTAGTTATATTTAACAGATTATTCATTGGTTTCAATCCTTAAACATAATATGAAATAAAAGTTGAATGCACTGTTAATTAAGCAGGCCTGCAACTGTACAGAGTGTACAGAGATGCACCAGCGCTCAAGAAAAATCATTTGTGTACTGACTTGTGTTAATTCACAGTTTGTCACCTCTATTTTAAAAATCTATAAAACATGGTGAAAACTATGAAAAACCTGTTTTTTTAACTTTGATTAGTATGGCACTGAATCTATACTTGTTTAGAAACCTTTTCACTTTAATTACTAACCTTTAAAACACTAGAATCTGCTCTCAGCGTCTTTAAAATTGCTGTAATGGAACATTGCGTTACTTTAAGTGACTCTGCACCTGCAGATTTGGAAGTCAAAGATGATATTTTTCCATCC
This sequence comes from Hoplias malabaricus, assembly GCF_029633855.1. Classification (NCBI taxonomy): domain Eukaryota; kingdom Metazoa; phylum Chordata; class Actinopteri; order Characiformes; family Erythrinidae; genus Hoplias; species Hoplias malabaricus. The sequence goes on from NC_089819.1 coordinate 5,599,613, forward strand.
AGTTTCATCGGGTACATGTTTACCCTCTGTTCTGCTGAGGGATCATTGGTTTCCATGTCAACAGACTTCATTTGGAAAGAGCTGATGGCTTCAGTTATCTGCATTTGTTATGTTCGCTCAATTAAGACTGAGGCTTTCTGTTGGAAAAGCACAGTGATAAACAGACACAGCTTCTGTTGGAAGACTGATGTTGGAATTAGGGCATGGTGCCTAAATGTGTCTAAAATGTGCCTGTCTATTTTTAGGGACATTTTTTTTGTTTGTTTTTTGAAAATTTTCAAGCAAAGACTCCTAAACACTGAAACACTGAAAACCGGCACAAAAATAACTAAAGATAGAGTAGACTATTTACATGAGTGCATGGCAAAATCTGTGATCTTTGTGTCACAAATATTTAAAGGAAAGTGGTTTATCTTCAGAAAGAGATTCTTTTTGGAGAACAAACTAAAATTTAGCTCATAGTGTACGTTAAACTTATAGGCTGAGTTGAATTTTGTAACTTTGCTGACTATCAAACAAGAAACGGAAGCAGATATAAATGCAAGGTGCAATGTATTAAATTGTATGGAACAAGGAAAACAGAAAACAAGGACTACTAATATCAGGAATATAAATATACAGGCAATGATATATTTAATTTCTTATTTCAATTATATTTAAATACATTTTATTTTAGTGCAAATTTAACAATTTTAAACATTCAGAAGAAACAAAAAATGTATAAACATTTGCTTATTTTGTAAACAACTGTAACTCATCAAGATTCTGACATTGTATAAAAAATATTTATAATATTGATATTTTATTTCCAAACCACCACCACATGACTGAAGTCACTCATATTTTGAGTAAAATTTTGAACACAGAGCAAATTTCCACTGTACGTGTCTCTGTGTCTAAATTATACATGTAACAAATGTACGCCGTATTACATGTAAATGCATGACATCATTACGTAAACATTTTTTTTTGCAATATTATTGCCAACGATACAATATGGCACTACTCATAAATACTGATATTTATAACAGGACAAGGAACTTATCAGAGATATAGTTAAAACTAAACTGAGACAGAGACTAAACAAGATGGAGACGGGTACAAGCCGAAAGCTCAACACGAGTTAAGGCCGAGGTGACCAGATATAGATACTGGACTTTATGTAAAAACAGGGACAGAAAGAGATCAAGGAATATATAGTGAATAAAACACAAAGAAAGACACAGGCTGGGGTCTTATACAGAATGGGAAATCTCTACATAAGTCAGAAATGTAAAATCAAAAAAAGCATATTGTATAGCCTAGTCGAGTAGAGTGGGTACCATGCAATGGAAATGCACAATTGCCAGTTTGCTTTTATTAGCTCACAGATGCCCATGTAGGCCAGCACTGTGCTGAGTTATGAGGGAGTGAGAAGACAATTCTGTGCACCCTGAGAGAGTGAGCACAGTTTTGCACTCATGGACTCTAGGTCCTCAATGGCTGTGACATCACAAGTGATTGGACTCTCAGGCTATAGGGCCAACGTTTTTTGCTCCACTCTGGGTCCCATGTCCCCACACTTTAATGCTCAGCTACATCCACGTATCTTAAAGCTTCCTGTTTAGAACAAAAAAACATTTCCCGTTCTCTGCTGCACCTTTCCAGGCCACTGCAAGATGATAAATGTGATATCTACAGCAACCCGATTAAACCAAAAAATATGATTGCAGTCGCAAACGTTCACCTTAATTGCTTGTTCCCAAGGTGCCCCTAGCCGAACTCTGGCAGTAAACAGCTTGTAATTGACTGATGATGCGTTGTTTGATCCGCAACTGGAGGCAGTGTGCAGGAATCAGTCACTGCCTCTTGTTGTTAGTGAGATCCAGGGTGTCTTGTAGCTTGTTGCTGCCTGTAATCTGAGGGTCAGTGGACAATGTGGTGCTTTAATTGATGACTGCTTTTATGTGAAGCGGCAGAAATGAAGTGTGGTGCTGAAAAAGAAGTTCTTGCATGGTCGAGGAGGAAGAGGGGGTGGAATGTTGATGAATGTAGAGGCAGATGCCAGGTCCAGGGATTCTGGGGAGACTCTGGGTGACAGTGTGAAAATCAGGGCAGATAAGGGGCTGTATCTTCTTGTCCATTTGGATGATAAAAGGAAGTGCTTAAACTGGAAAAAAAGTGCTTAAGCTGAAAAATGTTTGTTTTTAGATATTCTCCTTGATCATATGGATTTGTTAAATCAATACCACACTTGGTTTAACATAATGAAGTTTTTATTAACTGGTACATTTAGATATTGGATGAGAGCCTCAAGACTGAGCAGACTGATCAGAACGTCAGTGTCACAGCTACTCTAAGAGTGATCCACCACCCAAATCATGCCTGCTCTGTGGGGGTCCTGGCCATGACTGTGAATCTGAGCAAACAAATAGACTACAGTTTCTAATTATTATTAACCAAATATGATAATTGTTTGGTGATTTTATGTTTGCCTCTGTTATTGCTCTCATTTTTTTGGAAACTTAGGGGATATTGTCCTACAATTTATACAAAGTTCAGTCTTAGAAGTCAGTTGTATTCTGCTTCTAAAGATAAATGAATGTATAACGTACTTAATTGTGTTTCCTCAGGTCTGGATCTGGAGGAGGGGAAGGAAGGTGGCTCCTGGCTTGGGATCACGAAGCGCGGTAAACTGGCCGCACTAACCAATTACCTGGAGGGTAAAACGAACCCGGATGCCCAGGGGAGAGGTAAGCTTCTCTTATTACTGTCATTTAATCAAACAGCCCACTCACAGCTTAGCTCAGGTGAAAATCTGACATGTCTGTGTGTTGCCTGAGAAACTACCACATATCTCTGAAATTGCTTGTTCCTGAGCTTCTTCCTCAGATGAAGGCTTTTGATGAAGGATTGTGCAACATGTTGGAGGTTTTCCTCTGGAAAAAAAAAAGATAATAATAAACATAAGCAAAGAAACACTGTAATCTACTACTTCCCTAATGGTACTGTAGTTAAATGCTTGCACTGAGCTAATGGTAAATCATAAAAAATTATTTGGCCAACCGTTAAATGACCCTTTGAATCTTTAAAGGGGACATATATCCTACCACTTTTTCAGAAGCCGACACAGTTCACTAGGGTCCTAAACGTCTGTGACATGCTTTGGTCAAAATACCACAAGAAATAAAGAACACAGCACCGTTCTCCCCTGGTCTAAACAGTCCTGTTCAGATTGACAGGTTTTAGCCCACAGCTCAGTTCAGTGCAAGAGCCCAGGAGTGTGGAGCGAGGAGCAGAAGCTTTGGTTTTTAGCCATTTTGTTTATTAGTTCTTGTTTTCTTCATATTTTAATATTTTATCAGCACTCTTTTTTTCCCTCATATATATTATGTGTCCACTTTAACTTACACATTACGTTGACTCTTTCAGTGTAGAAGAAATAGGTTTAAAACAATTTTCTAATTTCTACACTGACTAAAACCTGGAAGCACTACATTGTCAAAGCTTCCTGGGTGATGTTTTTATTTTTTTATTTCCTTTGATTCTCCTCAATGTATATGAACAATCCTGCACGCCATATCTCATGCCAGCTGTTTGCTGCAGATGTGCGCATTGCATTCTCCCATGTTTCGGATGCTTTGCGGCCAGCTGAACATCTGTTTGCTTCCTTTAAGGCTGCCCCTTGTTAACTGACATTTGTAGGGCCTAAACATATGGGATATGGGATTTCCAGGGATACTGTATATGTCCAGACACTCCTTATAATTACTGAATAAGCTGCATTCAGGTTTCATTGTGCATGTATCATCTCTATAGAACATCAGTGTTCAACAGAATAGGATACACTGGAGCAGCAGAATATAAGCCTATAAGGTCCCTATGTTTAATGCCAATTGTCAGGCAGAGAATTAGAATGAGCTAGAGAGCACCAACTTCCAACACTGATGCCTGTGTTTGCTTATGCTTTTTGTGGCTGAATGCAGTCAGATACACACTGCTCACTTGTTTGAATGTGATAATAATTAAAGAAAATGTAAGTTTAGGCCAAGAACATTGGGGAACACGCTCAAATTCTGACCTTTAGTGGGCATTTGTTTTAATGAAATTGCTTATCCAGTGCGAGTGTTTGTGAGTGTTGCTCACTTATTTTATTGATGTAGTTTTATTGTTTTTTTATCAAAATGATGAAATTTTCATCAGAGTCCTCATAACATTGCCATGCAGAAATGTTCTCTTCTTTAATTGATCTACTCCGTTTGGAAGAAGCAACATTGTGTACATTGCAGTTGGTTAGTTATTTATTAATGGCTTGTTGTTTAATATATTTTCATTATTATTTTATTTTGTAATTATTAATATTATTATTATTGTTGATGCTGTTGTTCTGGCCAGTAGGGTCATTTGCTACTGCTCCAGAGTGCCCCATTCTGTTGGTCAGTGTTTCTTTGTAGAGTTTATACAAACTGTCCAAAATTATTACAAAGGGAGTTTATGACATACATTGATAGGGGTTGGATACGTAATGAGAATCATAGGAAGATATGGAAATTGAAAATAGCTCAGTAAATTTTGTGCTTTTGAAATATTTGAAAAATAAACTGTAACATTTGCACATTTTTAACCATGTTGCCCATTCCCTGTAGGGTTTTTGCTGTTGCTGTTAGAGCATGTTTATATATTTATTTTCAGGGTTTTTGGTTTCAAATTTCCTGACCGATGGTTTGGACAGCTTTTCTTATCTGCGCAAGGTAGCATCTGAGGGACACCTGTACAATGGCTTTAATCTCCTCACGGCTGAATTCAGGTAAGAGCTGCATTGGGGCAATAGAACATGAATTTCCAGCTGGAACTGCAGTTGGACCAAGTCTGGAATTGGCAGTGGGGTTTTACAACTGTTTTATCTGTAGAACAGAGATCAGACCAGAATCTGACCAGAATTAATATTGTGGTATCAAATGTGCCAATTTTTACTATCTTGAATACACAGCCTTGCACTTTAGATGTGGATAAAGGTGATTTCCGGAAGTTTGGCATTTTGTACATGACAAAGAGATCAAACCCAATCACTGTCCAATATACTAAAATGTACTAATGAAAGGAATATGACTTGGTGAAAGGACATTTGCATCACTTACATGTTTGAGACTGTGCAGTTAGTTGTTTGCCAAAATGGAAAAGCATTGTTTATATTTTAGAAGGGACGGCACGGTGGCGCAGCAGGTAGTGTCGCAGTCACACAGCTCCAGTGACCTGGGTTCCCACTCCGGGTGACTGTCTGTGAGGAGTTGGTGTGTTCTGCGTGGGTTTCCTCCGCGTGCTCCGGTTTCCTCCCACAGTCTAAAAACACACGTTGGTAGGTGGATTGGCGACTCAAAAGTGTCCGTAGGTGTGAGTGTGTGAGTGAATATGTGTGTCGCCCTGTGAAGGACTGGCGCCCCTTCCAGGGTGTATTCCCGCCTTGCGCCCAATGATTCCAGGTAGGCTCTGGACCCACTGCGAACTGGATAAGCGGCTACAGATAATGAATGAATGAATGAATGAATGAACATTTTAGAATTACAACAGGGTCAATTTGATATTTTATATCTATTTTAAACTGAATGGAAAAATGAAAAATAGCTCAAATGCTTCAAAAGTGAGATAACGTGTGTTTATATAAGACTAACATTACAGTTCAGCAGATACAAAGCTAGGTTGAAAATTTGTTTCTTAACTAACCAACTTGTAAAGTTGATTTAAAGTGGCATGGTAAATACAAATAAGAAGCCAGACCTGTTGCAATGTTTAAGCTAGAATAGAAAGCTTCACTAAATTCTTCTGAATTGTTATACAATTAAATTTTTTTTGTACTGTGATTTTAGACCTATTTTTGCTTAGAGTGTAATTTTTGAAAATGTCAGTATTTGTCAACAATATTTTTGTTTGTTTGTTTTTTGTTTTTCTTCCAAGGATTGACACAGCCCTAGATACTGTGATTTAGTGTTATGCAGGAAATGTATAGCATTTCATTGTGATTCATGGAGTGTAAGGAAATGGTAGTCACTACACTTCAATTCCATTAAGTTTCATTTGTTATAAGCAAACAAAACTCTCAGACAGTGTGCGACAATGTCTTCAGCACTTTGCATGGAATAAAATCTACACCTCTCTCTCTCTCTCTCTCTCTCTCTCTCCCCCTCTCTCCCTCTCTCCCTCCCACCTCCCTATTGGTCTGTGTGTGTGTGTTCTTCTCCTTTGTGATATTGGATGGAGATGAGACAGAGATGATTTCTGTCTGATCTTAGGGGTCCTTGAGAGGGAAACCAGCCGTTGGGCTGGCCACCTGCTCTCCTCTTCTAGGCTCTGGATGAAGCCTAAGAAGCTTGTTTAGAATTCAGCTCCACATCTGTTCTTTCAGATCACTGATTTCTTCAGGGCTTTGTAGGCTCTTGTTTTTTAGATTTTTTTTTTTTACAGTGGGAGTCTTGTTTATCGATGTTTCAAGTAGGCACATGTGTGGAATTGTTGGCAACTCTTGGGATCGTCCCAACACCATTGGTCCTCTGCTATTGAGAAACAAGATGTTATGGTTTGGTAGGAGAACTTAAGAATATCCCAAAAGTGGTCAACTCTCAAGGACAATAAACTAGACCAGGGCTGCTGCTGCTTCTATTCCTTTGGCAGAATCCCTCACACCACCTTGATGGCTCTGTTGAGTATGAATGAAAACAAGCATCTTACTAAATGGAATTCTGTATTGTGTTGGTGGTGTAGGGCTAACACCATTTTACTGGAGCGTAAAGTTTGAAATTTGCTCTTGTTTAGATAGTTGCTAATATTACTAATGTTACTAATATTAGAATACATTACTGTCAGAGAGGTGACTCACTGTGAGAATGGAAATCCCCAGAGGCGTCCCTGTCTTCGGTTGTCTATAGGGTCTCATCATCATCATCCGCCATAGCTTTCTTCCAGTCATTACCCAAAGCTCATGACCGTTAAGTGAGGTGGGGACCTAAATCAACTGGTAATTTGAGATTTTGCTTTATGACTCAGCTCCCTCTTCACCACTACTCTCCGGTGCAATGACTGCATTACTGCAGACGCTGCACTTAACCTACTGTTGATCTTACAGTCACTCTTTCCATCACTTGTGAACAAGACCCTGGGATATTTGAACTCCTCCACTTGAAGTGGGTTCACAGCCCCTACCAGAATAGAGCACGCCATCTTTATATGCGAAATAACCATGGCGTCAGACTTGGAGGTCTACAGGATATAGAGTGAATGAACAACCCAGAATGAATAACAGCTAGTAAGATGTGGATAGATTGATCTGATACTATTTCTTAATACTTAATGACCCCAGCTAGCATTAATTTATCTGCCCAGAAAACACTTGTCTTTGCTTCATTTACAGAAGTAGCAGTGAGTTTCTCTGAAAAGAAAAATTCAAAGAAACATGTAAAAATAAATAAGCAAATAAAGCAAATGAAGAAAAAGAGCCACTGTTTGTGATTGTTTTAGGTTTGTTTATGAACCTCAAACTCAAAGACTTCTCAGGGCTTTTTTATTGTCCTTTTTTATGTTTTTCACTTATTGTGTTTTTGTACTCTTGGGACTTTGGATATTGGTTGGCATTTCCAAAGGGGTTTCAAAATACTCATTCAGAAACTCCCTTAATAACAATAATGTTTGTGTTTTGTATCCAATAAGTGGCAACATTGTCTGGCTCATACCCAGCGACTTGCAGGCTGTGTTGTCTGGGTGCCAGATTATATCTGTAGCACCATTTCAGGTGGAACAGAGGCACTTGTATGTAACTGCTACACAGTTTTAGGTGGAATGGAAAATTTGAAAACAAACTACTCTTCTACCATCAAACCTGCAATTTGTAAAACTAATTATATCATATCGACTGAAATAAAGAAACAGCTCTTAATATACAATATGGCCATATTGTCCAGCTCTCTCTCTCTCTCTCTCTCTCTCTCTCTCTCTCTCTATATATATATATATATATATATATATATATATATATATATATGTACAGTAAACCCTCGCTACTTCGCAGTTCATCTATCGCGGATTCGCTACTTCGCAGGTTTTTTCAAGGGGGCTTTTTTATTATTTACATGTATTAGACTAGGCCTGTAGGTGACAAAATATATAATTTACAAGTATTTCTTATGTACAGTACATGTATTGTTCACGTCCACATCCGAGTGAAATTTACTGACGCTAAATCACAGCTTAGGAATGACTCTATTAAAGAAACTGGTAGGATATCACATGTAGTTCCAGCCGAAAAACATTATAGAATGACTGTTTAATGCAAAGGGTGAGTTGTTAACAGTAACAGGGAGGGTTTCAAAAGTCCGAATACTCGTTAAATACATAAAAAAAATCTTTCCTCTACTTCACAGAAATTTGTTTTTCACAGGTGGTCTTGGAACGCATCCCCCACGAAAAACAAGAGATTGCTGTATATATATAGCTGGACATATACCATACACATATACCATGATATACCAATACTGGCCATATTGTATATCAAGAGCTGTGATCAAGAGCATGATATAATTCCAATGAATATGAATATGAACAGTATAATATCCACTGAAAAACTTCCAAGAACAAATAAACATGACATTCCCATCAAACATAAACTTGGCTTCGTCAATATTAATACTGACGACAGCACCCTGTAATGAACATCAGTCAGTGACAGATGTTGTAAATAATGTGTATTGAAATATTGAGAATGTGTTTAAAATCATGTTATTGAAACCTTTTTATATTGTGATATTGAATTACTGTCCAACCCTATATATATATATAGTGAGTCGTTACTTAGCAACCAACATTGGGCAGAATGATATACTTACCGTGAAGCAACTGCTGGCGATTGTGTGGACTGTTGTATAAAATACATTTCCGAAAGGTGTTTCAGTATATTTTTAGCTGGGCGCAAGCCTGGACACATTTGTCACTTTGCTGACGTGTTATTTGGCCTTCATCTAGAGGGCTAATTTGCTCTGAAACACTGCTGAAACACTGCTGACACAAGCCCATAAGAACGGATGGGTAAAGCATCTGAGAGCATTATTTAATTTGGTTACCATCTCAATAAACAAGATCGTTACTGAGCTATTAGTTCTCTGTGCTCTTGTTCTTTGAGCCAAAGATGATACACATGGCGATAAGCTTGTCGGAAGCTCAGAGGTGGCCACTTTGTTCCAAAATCAATAGTGGCATCCTGCGACCTGAGAGGAGTTTTCCATTATAATGAAGAGTTTTCCTGCCCTGGCCTGCTGCCCTGCCAGGACAGAACAGATGATGAGTTTTTACTGTTTGTAGAGACAGACAATATATGATGAAAAGTTTTTTGGACACTCCATGCCCCCATTGTTTTAAAAGGTTATCGGTGAGGAGCTTTTCTCATTTGGCTGCTGTAAAAACCTCTGGTCTTCTGGGAAAGTTTCACTCTAACGTTAATGGCAGCCCCGAGAGCATTAAATAAGGTCAGGTAGTGATGGGGGGTGATTCTGGGATGATGGGGGATAGTTCTGACACTGCACCTCATGTGAAAGAATGGAGGAAGCTTAATATTTCCAGAGAGTACACTACACCAATGCTGGGGAGAGTTATACTCCACTTACCAACTCTCGGCATTGAGCATGGTGAATTTAGGCTTATAGCCAATAGCCAGGCAATTTTTTTTACATTATTTTACACAGTTCTGTAATTAAAGCGTACAAATATTCACATCTCATTCTGGAGAATTGTATGAAATGTACCTCCAAGGAACACAACTGGACTTTAAAACCACTGTTGTCCCTTTTTACCCGTACTGTACCTCTTACCTAACAGTTAATTTCATGCTTTTCTATGGCGATTATACAAGCTGTATCCTTAAAATGGCCGAATTCACTGATTATAAGGTGTGTCTATAAATATTTGGACATGGTGTGTAATTTTATTTTATTTTTTTAAATCATCACCTTTTATGTATTTTGGACCAGCCTTCAGAACATAATGAACAAGAGAAACCAGCACTGCCAAGCCAAGCAAGTCTGCAGTAATTTTGAGTCTTTTGAAAGGAAATTTCTTGTTTGGACATCTTCCAAATCCTTAGAAGAGTTTTATATCAACACTTGCTTGAATAGCTTGAAGAGAGCTCCGTGTCCTCTGGGCTCTGCAGAAGTGACTCTTGGGACTCTTATGTTGAAGGCTTTGATGTCTTGACCCAAAAGATTCTTGAATTCTGTAACAGATTGCAGAAGTCCAGGTAGAAGATGGCGTTTGTATAAAAGGATGAAGAACAGTTTATTTTTATCTGAAAGCTGTTATTACATTCTCCAAATATAACAGTCCCAGAGAGGATTCCTCATTCACATTCGCATCTGATAAACCTAATTCCAATTAGTCATACTGACATCATGTTAGGACCCTTTCCTTTTACCTCCATTCACAAAGCACATTTATAACACCTCTTCTTTAGTTATTCATTGTCTAACATCAAAAAAATATATTCTGAAAAATTAATATGAAGACTCTTCAACTAAATAATGGTTACATTTTTTTCAGAATATTTTGTGTCCACACCTTCCCTTTATTACTGCTTCCTTTTCCTTCAAAAAACTAGCTTTTAATCTTTTAAAGAAATCTCCAGCCAAACTTGTGAAGTTCAGTCTTAGAAGTTGGTTGCATTTCCCCATCTCTCACTCTAAGTATTCCCAAATGCATTTCATGAAGTGTGGGCTCTGAGGCAGCCAGTCTTAATTGTCTAAGTCCAGCATAATCTTCTTTTTCTTTTGTGTGTGTCTGGTTCCTTTTCTCAGTAAGAGCTTCTCAGCAGCTCCACATCTTTTCAGAGCCACAGTGTTGAGTTGTTGTCTCACAGTGGAAGCATAAACACAAAAGGCTGTGGAATTATTTTTTTTCAGATCTGAATCAGGAAGTGGTGCTTGAAAAAAAGCTTTATTACTTTTTATCTGAGGCTGTACCAGCTCCTGTATGTTGTTGTTTTTTTCAGTTCCAGTTTGAAAAGAACTTTAAGATGGAGTATAAAATGTAGGGTTGTTTCAGAACACAGTATCACTTTTGGAATGTTTTAGGTTTCCAATAGACAAGAACAACAGTGGTGGACTTTCTTGCACAAGCCCCTTAAACACTACTTGACTCCAAAATAATAGTCATGAATATCTCCTATACATATTTATATTTCCAGTGCCTCCTATACACTCATCCACACTCAGGTTTCTAAATAAATGCAGGCCTCCTGGCTTCTTTGTTCATGAAGCTATCTCTTGGTGCCAAGGCACCATTCAGTGCAATAGTAGTCATTTTTCACACAGAAGGGTTAGTCATCTTGTTTCGACATCCCGTGAGGAGAGCTCCTGGGGTCTCATATCAATGAGGGTTCACATCAAATCATTATGAAAGAATAGCAGCATACTTCTCTTTCCTCTTTCACTTTCTCTATGAAGACTTCTTTATTGGAGTAGAACACATCTGTAGCAATATTTTTTCAGCTCCTTCAATTCTGTTTTTGAAGCTGGTTAAATGTTCTGCCCTTTATGTTCCATATAATTACATTCAGTAATGTCGACATCAGGGTCCTGGGGCAGCCAGTTCATTGTTTTAAGAAAAGCCACTTTCTTTTGTATGGCATTACTTTGTGCCACAATTCTGTGTGCGCAAGGATACTTTGAGCAAGCAAGAAGGTTTCTGTGCCCACGCGCAGATATATTGTATGGAACGCCAAGAGGGTCAAAAAATGACATCTAAAAGACGCGTTTACTTTATAAAACGCCGAAAAATAAGTCGTTTCTCCTGAAGTGGCGCCATTAATTATGCTGTAAAAGTATAAATACCGGCATTCTTATGCCATTAAAATACAGCTGATTTGAACCTCCAGGACGCCTTATTTTACGCTGTTCCAAAGCCAAACCAACGGCGTTAAAAGCGGCGTTTTAAAATAAGATTATGAACTATACCTGCCGGTCCTGAAAGCCAATCCATTTGAACTTAATTTGTCCAATCACTGACTGAGAAGGTCAGACCAACTCAGATCACTACAGAGCTCATTCATCTGCTCATAAACATGGTCTGGATGGCAATGGTTTATCAATTACAGACTAGTCCACCTTTTTCTCTGCATACCTTTTTTTAATTCCCAATTTCACCCTGTTTTTCAATGGTCATGACCCCCACAGGACCACAACAGAGCAGGTATGATTTGGGATTGGAGATAAAGTATGAAACAGGTGGACTACCGTCTGTAATTGTTGAACTACAAATATGCTCCTGTGTGGTCAGTGGAGCTGATATAATGGGCAATGAGTGTAGACACAATGTAGATGTTCCTAATCTAGTGATAGTTCAAACACAGATTGGAATGACCACTTCAGAGCAAGAGGAAGAATCACTGAGAGGAATGAAGACCCAAACAGGAACCCATTCCCTTCTGGTACTTAACCAGGCTTTCAGTAGTGTACAGTACTCTTGTTGTGAGGAGCAGACAGAGTATGATATTCTCCTTTAGTGAAGGTAGAACATCAGCATTCAGATTTTCCCCCACTCAATTGTAAGAGTCCTTGGGTTTATGAAACAAGCTTTATAGGTGGTAATAATAATTATAATTTTAAAATAGTTTTCATATTATTATTATTGTTATTATTATTATTATTATTATTATTATAATTATTATCCGTAAACCATGGATCCAGGATTATATATATATTCTCCTACAAGAGTACATAAAAATCAACACTTGCAAATTATTTATTTATTTTAAAATTATTATTTATTTATTAAAGGCTTGTGATTGTATTAGGTTTGTGTATATTTATTTCAGTTAATGTAATTCAAATTTCAAACTTCATCCCAGTCTTTTGTCATTTTATTGTAACTCTTGTGTAGAATTACAAATAATAGTTGTAATTTTATTCAACAAAAAATATCCTGAAAATGGCAAACGAGAATAATTTCTTTGCCACTGCATTTGTTAGGAGTTCCATCGAGGAGAAAGGGCTGCAAAAGCATATACATCGATTTGTTCTGTTCCTGGGGATAATACTGTATCCAAAAGTGTGAGTGTTTTACTACTGAATTTTGACTACTGTAAAAAATTTTATTTGAATTTCTATTATATGTTGCAAAAAAACTAGTTGTACACTTAATGCCATGTCTTACTTGATTTGACATTCAGACACAAATCAATGCTTTGGCAGCATTTAATGGACCGTGCATGGTATTTTTTGGATTTCAGCCCACACAAACCAGCTAAGGATATTTTCTGAGTAAAGAGTGAAGCAAGTTTGGAAGTCGCTAAATGCCCTTAACGTAAATGTAAATGTATATGAAAATGCTTTTTGAGTTAAAGTTATATATAACTTAGAACAGTCTATGAAAGGAAAAGATGACTCAGTGTCCCTGTTATCTCCCGCCTGGCCTACAGGAAGCGAAGTGAAAACTGGCAAATTTCAAAAGGTTCGACCCAGCTAACCCATATCCACTTTGATCACGAGCTGATTAGAGACTGTTCAGCAAACATCATTTGTTGATGCCTGGTGTTGTAGAGCTCCCATTGTTTATGCTTCTCAGCTGGCGCCACACAAAGCGGCTCAGTGGGGAAAGGCTCAAATAGATGTCAGTTTAAAGAGGGGGAGAAAGACGTGGGCTTACTCGAAATGAGCATGTACTTTTCTGCATACTGATCATCTCACTTTGATGAAGAGATTCCCTCCCTCCATCTCACTCTCCTTCTCTCCCTCCCTCTCTTCTTGCATCGTTCCCTGGCACTGTTGAAATCTCCAGGCATTGACTTGATCCAACTGTTTTACCAATTCTAGGATGTCACAAAAGGTTCCTCTTCTTTCACTTCTCATCTATGGCCTTTCCACCTTCTTCCTGCCAGCCGAACAAATGAAAAAGATGTTCCTGACTGTAGCATGTTTTGTTTTCCTATTCAGAGTAACAAAAAAAAACCCTGTATTTTAACAGCATGGGACAAAACAAGCACTTAATCGTCCTCCTTCAGCCATTACTTTGGGCATAGCCCTTTATGGGACTGTGCCTGGAATCTTTTGAGTATCCCTTCCGCCAGATCCTTGTAACTGATAAGGGAGAACAAGTCTAATCAGCTCAGCTTCGAATAGCGGCTGAGCTGCTATTGGGCAGCAGCTGGGCAGAGCAGAGTGTTAGTGACAGCTAATGCTCCTTGATAAAGACAAAATATCAAGCCGGGTTTAAAAAAAAAAAAAAAAATGGGATTGTGATTCGTGGTGCGTACCGCCTGTCTGGACAGTATTCTCCTGTGTTTTTTGGCTTACGCCGTATCAGCTGCTCTCTGACCTGCTCACAACAGGCACCCCCGCTGTTTCGAGGGAACTTTCCTGAAGATAAGACATTACCCACTAGGCCCTGCTGGCGATAACCTTTAGCGTGGCAGTTCGGATTCTCCAGCTAATTACCAAGAAGTAAACAAAACCGCAGGTCTGCGCTGCAAATGTGCTCCTAATGAAGCAGTGGGTGGAGGAAACTAGGAGAGACGAACTTTGTTTCCAGGACTAATTTAATCCAGGCTACACTATTGTGGAAATAAATTTACAGAAGCCCAGGCTTTGTAATGTATGGCCAGCTAATAAACACCAATTTTACTTACATCCTGCAGCAGAAGTCTCTGGAAGAGTATTTTCTCATTTAAAGATTAAGAAACGCCTCTTCTGAGGACAGATTCAAGAATAAATGATGCGCATAGCGTAAGGTCAACATGCCTAACGCAGTGTGTAGGCTAAAATTGTATGACAGTACGCTACTTGACTCTTCTCACTTTTGGTACATGGTACCGCGTTCGTTTTTCATTACCACAGCCTCCTTCTCCAAAATGTACATGGTGACATTTTTAAAAATACCATCTCTAACAGGAACAGTTGGCTTTGGAAACCACGACAGTGGTGGAGGTAACATTTAAGCATTGTTTATTCATTATGTATTTACTTGTTGTTATTGTTTTTTGCAACTAAACATGAGCCATGCGTCAGTTCAGACAAATTGGAATATGTGTTTTTCTTTTCATCAGCTACAAATATTACAAGCTGCCATTGTGAGTCGGATAAAAACAAATCTGATCATTACTGTAGCCTGGAGACTTTACAAATGGCTAGTTTGTGCTGGATGTCTGCATTGCGATGTGTAGTGAGAATTCTCTCTAGCCAATCTGTGCTCTGCAAGGCTTACATGTCAAGTTTCAGTCCCTAATCTGCTTGCTTGTAACCAAAAGCGAGCAGGTACTAAAAAAAAAAAAGATGTATCAGATGCCAAACTTGCCTAATGGAAAATCAAAAATGGTGAATATGTTCAAATGCGGTAGTGTAATTAATATGCAGTGGAAAGGTAACACAATAGTAGTGTAAGGTATTGTTCAATATCTTTGGGATGATTTAAAGTGGTGTTTGTGATCCAGATTAATTATATAATATCAGAACCTGACCCATAGAACTGCTGTTGTGGCTGCCATCAAACTTTCACAGCAATGTTCCAACATCTAATTTTAAACCTTCCCAGAAGAGAAGAGGCTGTGACTGCAGGAAAAGGGGGGGGCAAGCCCCTTTTTTGATATCTTTCATTTCAGATAAAAAATATTTGGTGAGCAGGTGTTGGCAAACGTGTAGTGTGTTTATTAGCCTGTAGATCAGAAGCTATGCTAGCAGCCAGGATTGGTTGACACCACAGGGATTTGTGTGATGTATTTGTTTAACGCATGCTGGGTGCTGCAGTGAGAGAACAGAGAAGGGTTTCATTCTGCACTGTGGGAATGTTGCATAACACAAATAAATAATAATTAAGTACAATTTAAAATTATGCTGGTCATCGTTCATGAGCCTCGATGATGCCTTCATAAGCCTTTCATGACAGCTGACACCAGCATCTATGACAGCTTTCAACAAGTGTCTTTTATTGTACGATTTTCTAGGGTGAAGCATTCACACCAACTGACATTTGCTGAAAAAAACCATTGCAGATGTTCTAAAAGGCCTATGTAAGTGTGCTATAGCTTTATCAAGGACGGCCAACAATAAATGACCTTTAATGTTTAAGTAGAGTATTAATACTTAGCCTGTTAGTGTGCTGCCACCATACGCAGCCCTTCGTCCACTCCTTTGGACAGTAACATTGTTTGCAGAGGTAAACATACACTAAAAATAGAGCTAATTTGTGTTTAATTGTTGCTAACCTCATCTCATGTCTCCATGTTTCCTGACGCAGGGTCGGTGAAGACACACTGTGTTACTATGGAAACAAGGCCACTCCGGAACCCATCCGCCTGAAAGCGGGTTTGTTCACTCTCGCTCTGAGCTCTCTTCACACACGCTAAAGTGTGGGCTCTCGTTCAAGACGGGCATCTCTCTGTCATGCCCCCCCCACCCCACCTTTGTCTCTGTTTTTTTCTTCCTCACCATCCCACAGACCATATCTGTGTCTCAGTTTATCTATGCATCGATGTCTATTAGTCATTCTCTGTGTGCACGTGTGAAAGAGATGGAGAGAACGAGAAGTGATAATAAAATGTAATGTGCTAGCCCCCCACCCCCACAAACACAAATACCTTATGTGACAGAAATATAAGCAATATTCAGCAGTCATCCTTGTTGTCTGTGTGTGTGTGTGTTGGGGGGCTTCAGCAGGAATCTATGCGCTGAGTAATGCTCTGCTGGAGACCCCCTGGAGGAAGTTGCAGCACGGCAAACGGCTCTTCACCAGTGTAGTGAACAGAACACTGCCCCCTGAAGGACTAGTCCAAGAACTGTTACACATCCTCAACGACGAGGAACTGTGAGTCTCTCTCGCGCTCTCTCTCACTCTGTCTTTGCCGCTCTGTATCTCTCACTGTTTTTGTTCCTATTCACTCTCTGTTTCTGTAGCTTCTGTTTTTTTCCCCTGTGTACCTGAAAACCCCACACACACACACACACACACACACACAATTACATTAAAAAAGAATATTCATAAAAATATTCTTCTGTATTTACCGAATCCAGTCTTTTCTTATGGTTAGTCCCCAATGCTGTCAGCCAGTTTATTACGGTATTATTACTATATATTTTTATTATTATTATTATATTTTTGTACTTATTTCATTTTCTCAGATAGCTTGTTTTTCAGGCAGATTTGAGTGGTTGCCAGATGTCTGTCATTTTTAATAATTTCAATATAACTCCAAGGAAATTAAATAAATGAAGAGTAGAGTCTGATAGATGCGCAGTATGGTATCTCTCTCTCTGTCTCTCTCTCTCTCTCTCTCTCTCTCTCTCTCTCTCTCTCTCTCTCTCTCTCCCTCTCTGTCTCTCTTTCTTGTCCACTTTGATCTTGGTGGCTTCTTGAGGCGCAGAAAGGGAAAGTTATTGTAGAATTTCTTTGAACAGGAAGATTTTAACAGAACGCTGTTCTGAAAGGGTTTTACAGATTCTTTGATTTTTGTAAGGTGAACATCTCGCTGTGTTATCTCAGGACAGCAATAATGAATTTCCACTGTCCTTCATGATTGGGAAACTTCTGAAGCTTTTGCTGAACATGTGAAGAGTGCAGAAACTTGGGCTGACTTACCTTCTAGACATCAATTACATTCTAAAAGTTTTTAGATACCCCTTTAAACACGTGCCCATTGGGGTCACAGACGTTCAGGTGCATACACAGTTTGTATCATCCGAGTAGAATAGCGTGAAATGAAATTGGACGCTCTGGAGCTGCTACATGTGAGATTAGGTTTTCAATGCTCAGTGACAAGCGTCAACTACAGGAGTGTAAGTGTGGACCACTGGAACTGAGTTCTCTTAAGTGAATAAGTGCCGTCCAATTCCTTTGAGATGGTTTGTGGCCTAGTGTACTTGGTGTAAAATGTATACAATCAGACCCTCCCAGCAATGTTCCAAACGCCTTTCCAGAGAATAGATGATGTTACTTCAGCAAAGGAAGGACAAATTCCCAATTGGTTTTAGAAGAAGTGGAACAGTAAATCTCCATATTGCAGAAGACCAGAGGCGAACAAATCTTTGTACATGACCATGTGACCTTTCTACACCCTCCTGACCTCCACCCCTGAGCCAAGAGCCAAGGTCTTCATTTAACCATAGCTGGAAAATTTCTATTTAAAAAAGAATTGGTCTTTATTTAAATGCCATATTGATTAACTGTTTAAAAATCCTGAGGGAATAAGAGGCCCTACATTTACTACATTCATTATCTCTGAAGGTGAGGCAAGGTGCTCCAGGGAATACAGAAGCTACGCTGGCTTTTATTAACCACTAACTGCAGACACCAACACCATTGATTTCCAGTGAAGGGGCACGGAAAAAGACTTGGTATTATTATGTAGTTTGTTCCCGTTTGCTGCAGTAACAGCCTCTAATCTCTTGGGAAGCCTTTACTCTAGATGTTGGAACTCGGCTGTAAATGTTTGATGGCAGCCACGAGAACATTAAGAAAGACAGGTATTAACTGTGGGTGATTAGTTTTAGCACTCATTCTATCATCCTTCCATTACATAGAATGCTGTCCAGTGCCTCACAGTCCAGTGCGGGGGGGCCGAACTCTGGCCAACTCTTGGCATTGAGCATGGTGACCTTTGGACTCATATGCAACTCGTGTTTTTCTAAGCAAAGCATTAGAGGTCTATGGCCAAATAGCACTAAAAAGCTTCTTTTGATCTCTACTGGTTCACTTACATTGCTCTCTCTCACTCTCTCTCAGACACACCCCAGACCCCATGCAGGAGAGTCAGGGGGAGGGCTACAGTAAGGCCATGCTTCAGGCTTTGTCAGCAGTGTGTGTACGCTCACCGGGATATGGAACCAGGTTGGTACTCGTATATTCTCATTCTTACACATGGTCTCTTTGTAGAAGTGAGTCTATAGAGCTCATACACCCACCTCTAATTTATTATCTCAGAAATATTGGCACCTTGCATACAAGGATTGTCGCTGGGGTGGTCCCTTCAGGGTATATCTTCACTTACAGAACATAACATATTCTACTGCAGTTGCGCCATCTTGATCCCAGGCTTTATATCTGATTTTCTCTATTGTCTAAGACTTGGCCCTGTTTTTGGGAGATTGCGATTTCAGTTCCTGACTTTGCTGATATAAGGATGTATCATGAAAATACAGCTACAATGTCTGAAAAGTGCCAGAAATAAAATTGCAGCTGGGCCTGGATAATATTAGCAACCAGTGACGTAGGTAAAAGTGGATGTCCTCTTTAGTGTGTCAACGGGGGGGGCACTTTACTTTTATTTTGTCAATCGGGGTGACGCACCTTTCACGCTTCACAAAATCTAAGCTGTGGCATTGTGTCCCATGTTTTGCCCTCAGTCGTGCAACAGGTCCACCTTGCAGTGAATTTACAGTGGCCTTGGTCCTGTTTTTGACCTGTTGGACCTGTGGCCACACCCCTGAGTCAGAATATTCAAAGAAATAAAGTAAGAATGTTTTGAGAATAAAGTCTGAATTTTTTTTTGGGGAGGGGGGGGGGGATCTAAATATTCTGACTATATCTTACAGCAACTAAAAATTCTCCATGAGAGATTTAGCCTTAAAATCTTAGTCCTTTGCCCACAATCAGCAGAGCAGGAGAGTAGGTTTGCATTGTGATTAGACACAACAAATGCAGCCAGAAATGCGTTTTATTTTCAAGCAAATTATTCAGTCAAAAATTCCAATTGATCTGTTGTTGTCACAATTTTATTCTCAAGAAAGAATGTTTAAAACATTATAGCTGTTTGTGGTTGTGTGTGTGTTTGACAGTCAAATGGATGAAGAGAATTCTTCTTTAAAGATTGGTGGGACCTTAAATTTGGCAAAATTTTAAAGGGTGCCATGATCAAAAACATGTTGAGAAACACTGTTGGACAATGTGGGCATATCTTAGTGAATGTAAGACATCTGGTGTATTGTGTTCTCCTGCAAGCGTGTCTAGCTTCAGTGACGAGTTCAGCCTTGCGTGTTATCTCCAAAGCAACAGTGGGCATTTCCAGCAAGCTAATTTGCTCTTTTATGGTTTCCATGGACACCTCTAGTTGTTAAAAGCTTTGAACTTTATGACATCTCTAAAGAAATCGACTCATGGTTTATTATAAATATTGGGCACCTGTTTTAGTCGCGCTTCTCTTCTTCCTTCTTCAGAGCCAACACAGTCATCCTGATCGACAGCGAGGACAATGTGAGCTTCACCGAGCGCACCATGCTGAACTGTGACATCACACAGTGGAAAACCCAATCCTTTCACTTCAAACTCCAGCAATGAGGGTCCAGTCTAAGCCACCTCCCCCCTTCAGTCTGTGCCTTTGAACCCTAGAGCCATGCAGCACCACTGTCCACACACAAACGAGCAAATACATTTTGCCCTCAGACTCCTCTTCTTTCCTCTGCTGGGGAGTCCTTGATTCCAGTCACCACTTGGACTTTTGAGAAAGCTTCCTATGAATCCTGTAGTCATAATTCTTTAAAATGCATTTATAAGGTGTTATAATGCATGGCATAATCTTATATAGTGATAATAAACTGAATAAACATCACTGAACACGAGTATATGATTTTATAGTTTTATAATATACAGTAATAAACATTAACAAGATTGTGGTCAGCATTGTTCTTATGAGCACATTATAATGCTTTATGACGCCTGATTTTATGATGTCTTGTACACTGGTTTCATGAACTATTTTAAAGTAACTAACTGCTTAGAAACATTTATGCCAGATATAATGAATGGTGTCATATATGCCATATAATATACCTTATGAATGCAGTTCTAAAGCCGTATGCATACAGGTTTAATAGGAAGTGTAAAGAGTTTTTAACTGCACTGTTCTCTGTTTAGTTTCACATGGAAGTAGAGCAGAGGGCTATGATATCTGTGACAAAGAGTTATTTATGGTGCACTGACAGTACCAACATCAAAGCCTCTGTTTATCATTAGATGTGAGAAAGGTCTTTAATGAGGATCATCTTTACTTGCCAAAGACAGAATGCTTTGCTTGCAATTGGGAGAAAATAATAAAACATTTTTGATATGTAGAACTAATTCTAGCCCTTTGGTTCTGTCCACAATTTTTTGGAATGCATAGTTTAACCTATACATACACTATATGTCCCAAGCTTTGTGTATATGTCTAATTTTCTTGGAAAGCTTTCCAATAGGTGCTGGAACAGTGCTGAGTACATTCAACGACCAGAGTGTTAATGAGATCAAGTACAGATGTTGGTTCCACTGATCCACTCCTCTGTGTTTGTGGGGCTTTATACACTTACTGACCTGGGATTGGGCATGCTGACCTCAGGCTGTACTTTACTGTTGGTCAATGCTTTTCCATGGCAATAGGTTTTGTATAATATGGATATTTTTCAAGGCATGAAATGGTTAATTCACTATCAGGAAATTTTGGATATATAGTGAAGCATGTCCTTAACTCAGGAACAGCACATCTGCAGCTCTTACCACAGGAACTTTTCTTTCTGGCCCAGGTTTACTGTAAACACACTCAACATTAAACCTTGTTTTGGTGATTGAATAGTAACCGTGTTTATATTTCTCTTCCGTTCCAGACAATTCTCTAAGTTGTCATTGATCATGATATGTCCTGAGTTTAATTCAGTAAAAAGCTGATGCAACTTGAGTGACTCGCCATTGATTATGGGGCAGCAGAATGTTTCTGGACAGACTTTTAATGAAGTTGTGGATTTATGTTGTGTGCAGAGCAGGACAGAGCAGCAACTTGAGCACGCAAATGCATTTGACTCAATTGAGTCGCCTTCTGACAGCCTGCCCAGAGCCAAGTCCTCAGAGACAAGGACTTGAGACTCGAGTCACATGTTATATGATTTGAAACTGAAGTTGAGTTGTCCTTCACTGACTGAAAACGTCACTTGGAATCTGGACTCCAAAACTGGATTCATAATTGATTGACTTGAAACTGGATTCACAATTGATTGACTCAAAACTAAATTCACAATTGATTGACTTGAAACTGGATTCACAATTGATTGACTCAAAACTGGACTCAGATTTGACTGACTCAACTGGATTGAGAATTGATTGACTCAAAACTGGATTCAGAATTGATTGACTCAAAACTGGACTCAGAATTGATTGACTCAAAACTGGATTCAGAATTGATTGACTCAAAACTGGACTCAGAATTGATTGACTCAACTGGATTCAGAATTCACTGACTCAAAACTGGATTCACAATTGATTGATTCAAAACTGAATTCACAATTGATTGACTTGAAACTGGATTCACAATTGATTGACTCAAAACTGGACTCAGAATTGATTGACTCAAAACTGGACTCAGATTTGACTGACTCAACTGGACTGAGAATTGATTGACTCAAAACTGGATTGAGAATTGATTGACTCAAAACTGGACTCAGAATTGATTGACTCAAAACTGGACTCAGAATTGATTGACTCAAAACTGGACTCAGAATTGATTGACTCAAAACTGGACTCAGAATTGATTGACTCAAAACTGGACTCAGAATTGATTGACTCAAAACTGGATTCACAATTGATTGACTCAAAACTGGACTCAGAATTCACTGACTCAAAACTGGATTCACAATTGATTGACTCAAAACTTGATTCAGAACTGACTGACTCAAAACTGGACTCAGAATTGATTGACTCAACTGGACTCAGAATTGACTGACTCAAAACTGGACTCAGAATTTGTTGACTCAAAACTGGACTCAGAATTTGTTGACTCAAAACTGGACTCAGAATTTGTTGACTCAAAACTGGACTAAGAATTGACTGGCTCAACTGAATTCAGAGTTTATTGACTCGAAACTGGATTCAGAATTGATTGACTCGAAACTGGATTCAGAAATAATTGACTCAAAATGGGACTCAGAAATAATTGACTCAAAATGGGACTCAGAAATGACTGACTCAAAACTGGACACATAATCGGCTGACTCAAAACTGGACTAAGAATTGACTGACTCAACTGGATTGAGAATTGATTGACTCAAAACTGGATTCAGAATTAATTGGCTCAAAACTGGACTCAGAATTGATTGACTCAACTGGATTCACAATTGATTGATTCAAAACTGAATTCACAATTGATTGACTTGAAACTGGATTCACAATTGATTGACTCAAAACTGGACTCAGAATTGATTGACTCAAAACTGGACTCAGATTTGACTGACTCAACTGGATTGAGAATTGATTGACTCAAAACTGGACTCAGAATTGATTGACTCAAAACTGGACTCAGAATTGATTGACTCAAAACTGGACTCAGAATTGATTGACTCAAAACTGGACTCAGAATTGATTGACTCAAAACTGGACTCAGAATTGACTGACTCAAAACTGGACTCAGAATTTATTGACTCAAAACTGGATTCAGAATTTGTTGACTCAAAACTGGACTCAGAATTGATTGACTCAAAACTGGACTCAGAATTGATTGACTCAAAACTGGACTCAGAATTGACTGACTCAAAACTGGACTCAGAATTTATTGACTCAAAACTGGATTCAGAATTTGTTGACTCAAAACTGGACTCAGAATTGATTGACTCAAAACTGGACTAAGAATTGACTGGCTCAACTGAATTCAGAGTTTATTGACTCGAAACTGGACTCAGAATTGATTGACTCAAAAGTGGATTCAGAATTGATTGACTCGAAACTGGATTCAGAATTGATTGACTCGAAACTGGATTCAGAAATAATTGACTCAAAATGGGACTCAGAAATGACTGACTCAAAACTGGACACATAATCGGCTGACTCAAAACTGGACTAAG
Source organism: Hoplias malabaricus (assembly GCF_029633855.1). Taxonomy (NCBI): domain Eukaryota; kingdom Metazoa; phylum Chordata; class Actinopteri; order Characiformes; family Erythrinidae; genus Hoplias; species Hoplias malabaricus. The sequence continues at coordinate 5,623,405 of NC_089819.1, forward strand.
AATTGACTGACTCAACTGGATTGAGAATTGATTGACTCAAAACTGGATTCAGAATTGATTGACTCAAAACTGGACTCAGAATTGATTGACTCAACTGGATTCACAATGGATTGACTCAAAACTGGACTCAGAATTGATTGACTCGAAACTGGATTCAGAATTGATTGATTCGAACCTGGATTCAGAAATAATTGACTCAAAACGGGACTCAGAATTGACTGACTCAAAACTGGACCCATAATTGACTGACCCAAAACTGCACCCATAATTGACTGACCCAAAAGTCGGAAATGCCCTGGAATTCAGAACTGGCCTTAAATGACTCTTTGAGCCTGGAATAGGTGTAGACTGACACCTAGCTGAACAGCTGGAATTAACATTGACTGACTCACAGCTGTATTCAGGCTCATACTTTACTCAAGACTTTCCTCAGACCTGCATAGTCTAGACTTTTGAACATATCTGCATGTTATAATAGCATTATTATAACACAAAAGAAATCAGCCTTCAACTATAATTGATTTATTAGCATTACAGGAAAGAGTCACAAACACAGGTGGTAAAGACACTACAGACTACTGTAGTTTATTTTAAATGGTCCTCTGGGAAAATAAAGTCCTGACAGAGTATTCAAAGTGAAAATGTACACAGGCACCGAATGGACAAAAGGCCAGATAGTCCAGTATTTCTATTAAAACTAGGCCACTGCTGCCCTCTAGAGGAACATGAATAGAATACCACTGATGTATTGCAACTCATTAGTTTTAGGAGTTAAGAAAAGAAGCAGCTACAAGAATTTATTATTAAAGACATGACATTACAGAATATCACAATCAAAACCACTATGGATTTCCTGGAAAGTGATTGGCTTATACAATGTATATCATTTAAAGCTGCCTTGCTTTCTTGTTTCTTCATGTGCTGCTTTCTCCTTTGCCTTTATCAGCTTCCTCACAGCTCATCAGTTGTAGATGCTGGCGTTCTTGGCATTTCCATCCTTCCTGTTTTTTTTTTTTTTCAAAATAAAAGCCTAATTTTATTTATATTAAAAAAATAAATTACAAATCTTACTGATTTAAGGTGTCCTAAACCACATATTAACTGGTACAAACTTTAGTTTCATTTGCAATTTGCAAATTCTGTGTCACCCGTACTTTGACGGCTGTAATAGAACGGAACTTGTTTACGACCTTGTTATGTCAACTCTCATTTTAACGACGCTTAACTAGCTTATTTTGCTGAGTAAATTATTGTTGATGCAGTTTTGGAAACACCATTTTGGCCATTCTTCTGTTATTCAAAACTTTAGCTGCACAGCTTCATCAGGCATTTGACATGCCAGGAAGGACAATCTAGCATCTGCGCACACTAGTTAAGCAACCACGCAGAATGTGGCCTGGTGCGGCTATGCTGAAATAAGAATGGGCATCGCAGAAAATGTGTATTATCTTAGTGTTAAGGTGCCTTCAAAGATGTGCAAGATACCCTTACCATCGGCACTAATATACATCAATTCCATGACAGTTTCTGGCTTTTAAAATTCAGGCTGGTAACAGCCTGGATAATCTACAAAACACAACAGCTATTATTTTATATTCCCTTATGCTTTTTAAGGGATCATGTACCAGAGAGGGTGAAATTACCATCAATCCTTATGATCACCTGTTGAGGAATGTTATTATTTAACGTTTGGATTCTCCGCTGACACATATTCTAAACAAGCTCACAAAGACTACAGCATTCATAGGTGTTCTTTTTTTCCTTATACTTATTCTTCAAGATGTTTTGAGCCGTTCATTATATTTCTAAATTGGCCAAAATTCACCATTGTTCCAGCTTTTTGGAACATGTGATGGAAAGAAATTTAAAATGCCAGGGCCATTTATGTCATCAAAGATATATTTACACGTTACAAAAATAACACAGTATTGTAAGAAGTACATATTGTATTATAGCTTGTGGTTTGGATGCAGCTATTTACCTACAGTTATAAATGTCATGATTCATATCCATTCAGAAAACTCCTAGAAAATTAAGTCATGGAAATTGGTTTGGAGATGAAATAGGAGACCATACCTGACACCCTTGAGGTCGTCCATTCTAGTGTAGATGCTGACTTCAGTCTTGTGGGGGAAATCCATTTTACTGTTTCAAAACACACACGTGAAACAGACAATTATGAATTATTTTTGGTTTCCATTTCATATGAAAATTAGCTTAGGGCACGAACAGTTTGAGCAAAATTACCTTTCTATATTTGAGTTTGTAAACAGAAAATGCATAATTATAAGACAAATTTGATGATAAAATATGTTTTTTGACTATATTTGCTGGACTAGAAGAGGCATTTTCACTTACTGACTGACTGACTCCTAATGTTGACACATACATGCGGGAGTAGGAACTGTTAGTTCAGCCGTATTTCACAGAGAGAACTGTGGTGGCGCTACTACACCGTCTGTTGTTAGTTCAGCCATATTTCACAATCCAGTTTGTGAACTACATTTGAACCGTTTGGTGTGTTTCCACCAACATAAACTTGTTCGCGAACCAGAAAAATTAGTTCCCGGCTGGAACCAAAGAACAATAGGTTCTTCAGCACAAACCGTGTCTGAACAATAGGAAATAAGACAGGAACATGCTCCGTTTGTGTGTGTCTCTGGGGCTGTGTTTGGCACGACACCACGTGCGTTGGCCAGAGCCTCGGCTCAGCATTGGTTAGTTCAACAAACACGGCTCAGAACTCGGCAACATTTACACACGTGTTATATCTCACAGAGAGAGGAGGACTGCTGAATTTGTCTCATTTCATATGAGTGTGTGTCTTTGTGGTGGGGAGACATTTTGTGGCGTTAGTGTGTTTATAAAACTCCATATAGCTGCACACAGCCACATTAAACTTCACTTGTTTTCCTCTAACCTGTTACATTGAATAAATATGTAACTGTAATTTTTAAAATCAACAAAATGTTCTTGGTTTTGTTTGTTGATCATCTATTATTATTATTTTTTTTAATAAAATGAACAAGAAAAACAATGATGCTGGTGTATATTATGAACTGAACTTTGTGCTCATTATTTCATTTCTGCATTTATTACCTGCCCTCCATATTTTCTATACAACACAATCTCATAATAAAAAACACATGTAAACAAAGACCAAAGCTCCAAAGCTTCTCCAGACCTTGCAATGACAAGGTATGTATTTTGGGCGTTCCTGTTTTTGAAATGCCAGAAATACCCCTGTGACAATGGCTAATGGCTAATGGCAGTCTGGCTAAACTTGGCTTGCTCTTTACTCTTGTTTTTCTAATTTCTGACATCAAGACCAACAGAAAAAATGTTGATTTGGCACTTGTATCAAAGTATATTTTTTTAATAATTATAGTGGTGTAGTTATAGTGTAATAATATTGATATGATTTAATCACAGGTAAACCAGGTCATAACAAAGGTCTGTATTTGAATACAAAAATATAATTAATACATTCATTCATTTTCTGTAAATGCAGAAAACTTCAGTGACATAATTGGGCGTCTGGAACAGCTCCTTCCTGCAATTGTGGAATTACAATATAAACATAACACAATACAATAACAGAGTAACCATCAATGCATGTGTGCACACTTTCTCATCCAACATTTCATCTGCAGTTAAAATCTACTGTTGGACGATCAGATGGCGTTCGTCCATGAGAGGGTTAGTTCTGAATTATAAACATCACTCAGACTCATCCTAAAGGCATACGACATGCCAACAGAGAACACAGTTCCACTGTTCCAGACCCTAGTGCCCGGGAGACTTTTTAAAGATCTCATCAGCTCCTGACACAGAGCATGACCGCGCAATTATATTCAGCAGGTCAAGAGGACTTATAACACTGGTTAGTTTGGTGTTTATGATCCAGAACTTCTGAGTATTAGTACCTGACCTTACAAATCCTCTGGTGACTGAATGGCATTGAATCTTCACAGTGATGTTTCAACATTCAGTTTAAAGCTTTCCCAGAAAATAAGAAGCTGTTATTGCTGTAAATTCCTGATTATTACTTCGTTTCAGAAGAACCTCTGTATGAGAAAATGTCCATATACTTTTGGTCATATTTGGACTCACTTCACAACTGTTGGAGGCTGCCACAGTCGAGCTATGAGGATGCTGAAGATTACACCAGGAACCAGGAAAGCACAACACCAGCCCAAACACAGCCAGAAGGCATTCTACACACAAACACACAGACAGTGAGAATCCAATAAAATTCCTACAATATTTAAATATTAATCTATTCTAATTCATTCATTCATTCATTCGTGTTATGTAACCGCTTCATCCTGATAAGATCAGTTTTGATGGATCCGGAGCATATCTGGAATCACCAGTCTCATGGAATGAACACACCCTGGTCAGGGCGCGACTCACACACTAACACATGCACAGTTTCGCACAGCCAATCCACCAACTGACCTATGGCATTGTAGGGAGAAACAACCACCTGGAGAAAACACACACAGACACACGGAGAACACACAAAACTCCTCACAGACAGAGACCTGAGGCAGGGTTGAAACCCAAGACCCCAAGATCCTGGAGCTGTGTGGCAGTACACAGAGCTGCCAACCACTTTTGTTTTTTGTTTTTTTTTTACTTAAAGATGGCTGTAGCAGCACAAGGCATTAAACTGGAGATGACAGAGCTATATTTACAAAGGGCAACCTTTGACAGGCAGCAAAATTCATTCACTAGAGCTGCCCACACGTTTAGAACCGAATATCCATTCACGTCTGCTCACCCACGGTCCTATCAGGTTGTCGCATGCTGCAACGTACAGGTTGTCAAGGGATACAGGTAGCCAGCTGCACTCCATTGCTTTATTAAGGATCTAAAACACACAAAACACACCATAAACAACACACCTCAGAAAAAACCCACACACAAAAACCTTTAAAACATTCAACACTCCACTCATAAAGGTGAACAGTACTGGGTCTGGTTTGACCACAAATTTCTTTTTTTTTTTTTTGGTTCTGATGATATCTTTGATATTAGATTCATATTTGTATCTACATAGACAAATCTATGTTCTTTAAAAACTAAAATAGATATAAAATAGAAATAAAAATAGATATAAAAAATACATCTCTTAGAAGTGTCAATAAAACAGGGCCATCTGTCTGATCACATGCTTCAGAGATAATACCAATTGAATTGCTTTGTGACCAGTCTTTAAAGGACATACAGTTAAAACTGTGTTCTAATAAAAACACAGCAGTAACACAGCACATGATGCTCATAACAGTTCCAGGACATGTTTACTGGCCTTTCTCAACTTTATAAATGATCTCTTTGTGTTTGAGTCTCAACTATTTTTTATCCAAATATAGTTGATCAGCTGAGACATGTTTGGGGTCTGAAATTTACTTCTTTACATTTGTGCTGGAGGTAATATGGGTATAGGAAATGTGTATAATGATTGTCTGTGGTCCAACTTATATGAAAACATACAGCAGATTGAGATCATGTTACATATGTTTAATCACAAGACAGTGGTACAGCACATGCTGCAGTATTGGCATGGTCCTACAGATATTTATCAACATCCCTCTGAAGCCAAAATTATTTTTATGCATCAAGAAGCCCCTTAAATTTTTTGACACAGCACAAAAGATATATTAACGAACAATTAGGCACCTGAGATTACAGCCTACAGTTTAAACCAGGGTTTGCAATCTACACTATCCAATTACCATCGCTAGCGATGTCTCCTCCATATTTCACAAAGCTACCAAGCTGGGAGGATGAAGACTAACACGGATTTCCATAAACACCATGATGATGCGCAACAAATGGCTGCTTTTAGCACTAAACAGCACTGTGTTTAATTTATCTGTGCTCTAAGATTTGTCTATTATTTTTCCTATATGGCAAATTCAGTGGCACTGTCATTAAAAATGTCAAGATTTATTTAGCACTTTGGTTATAGATGGGCTAGGAAAAATTGATGTCAGAAAAATGTCTAGAGTTCAAATCGATTTAAAATAAAAACCTGATTAATAAATTAATAAATAAAAATAATAATAAAAAAAACTGATTAATCCCAAAAAGTGCATTGACATTTCAGAAATAAACATATTCTCTTTCAGAAATGACATATTCTCTGCTGTTCTGTTAAACACTCTACATTATTACATTTGTATACAGTGAAGGTTAGGCTACCTTTTGAGACACATTTGAAGCTTGTACGTGATACTTACTACATATCTGACAATGTCAAAATACTTGGTCAGTAAATTGGTCGCCCTCTCCATCATACATTCAGTCACCTGGAAAAACACAGTACAACAATGTTCCATCACTATATATATAGGTGCCAGTGGGTACATGCCACCATCTGTCCATTAATGTTTACTATAAATACATACATTTTTTCCCCAGGTCCCTTTGTGAGGCCATGGGAGCTCCTCAGACTTGGAGAAGACAAACAGCCAAGTTCTGTTATGTTAGCTAATAGACACCCATGTTGACTAGCATTGTACTGAGTGATGACTTTTAGGTCAATATGTTTTTTGTTGTTTTATTGATAATAAGAAAACATCTCATTATTAATACCAAATGACAATAGGCTAGAGATGCTTCAGGTAGAGATGGGGAAAATGGGGGAAAATGTTGAGTATTTCTTTAATGGTCAATTTATTTATAGTATCACAAACTTTCTAAATGAATTTATAGAAAACCATAGATTGGCTTACATTAATTTTTTACAGTAATCCCTAAAGTATCAACTCACTTCTTGAACAATGAGAGAAGCCTGAAATTCATTCATGATTTCACTGATGTTCTCAAGAGTGTTGTTTGCATCCACCTAGAAAAAAGTAAGGAACAAGGTTAAGTAGCACATGTTGGTGTTTCCAATAAAGTGGATGTGTGGCGGGATAATGAGGTGTTTCTAATAAAGGTGCTGCTGAGTGGGAATAGAGAGAGGGTTCTTCTATAAAGTGGCCAGTGAGAGGAAATAAAAGGGGTGTGTTCTAATGTAGCGGCCAGTGTGTGTATATTTTAATAAATACCTTATAATTCTGACTGATGTGTTCTAGAGCCGCAATGCTGGTATTCATATTGAGCTGGAGAGATAGAAAGAAACATTTCATGAATTACATTCCACGCTTCCTACAATTCGTTAATACATAACATACAAATATGTCTTTGGTTAGTATGTCTTTGGAATTGATATATGTAAATGAGCTCTATTATAATAGGATGTCATCATTAAAAAGCAGTCATTAATAAAGCACTGCTTAAGCACAGCAGTAAAGTACTGCTTAACTAAACAAATACCAAATAGGTCAGGTATTAACAGTTCTGGTTTTGTTTAAACAGGTTCAGTGCAATAATTGATGCTGCTAATACCTGGCTAGTTGAGAAATATGTGCTGAACAAACTCACTCTGTATGAATCTTGCAGTTGAACAAGTTGGGCCAGCTCTGTGAGGTTTGCGCTAATGGTGCCATTTGCCTGTAAATAAAACACAAACAAACTAAGTTTTTTGACTGTCATACACTAGACCTCTTTTATAATGATTATGCTCTTTGCTCACCAACAGGGCTGCAAATGCGTCCAAGTCGATGTTCAATATTGGTGTGGACAGCTGAGGGGAAAAACAATTACACTCCAGGTTAAAATATTGATCTAAAGCCATATCACACATATACTGCCCATCAAAATCTGCATATAAATGGCATATAAATGCAAACATACACTGCGTGTTCCAAGAGTCTGACTAAGCCTACGTCTGGACTAAATGGTGACAAACCATATACCTTACTTAATCCTTGTCCATGACAAATCCTGGAATATTTGATTGCATTCAACCACATTTACAATACAAAATTGTTCGCAACTTGAACCTAGGCAAAATCTCAACATGACAAGTATATTGTAAGAAATTACAATATATGATTCTTTTATTTTAAGTGTCTTCAAGTGTCTTCTTCATACTTGTTTCAAGAAATAAGGCCTTAAATAAGCAAATATTTTAAATATGCCAATGGAATGTGGCACCTCTTTCATGACTCTTGAAGTAATTAGTGTCAGAAAAGTGTTTTTCTTTACAGGTGCTTAGATACTTTCTGACATACAGGTGTAGTTTCTCAGGGAACTAAGTTTAGTCCAGGCTTAATCTCTGTCTTGGAAACCACCCTATATTGTTTACTCAAACATTTAGCAAATAACTATTTTATATTGCCATAATATTTGCAGGATATTTCATACTTAAAGGTGAAATTAATCAAAAAAGCTTTTATTTTTTTAATTCTGAGGATGTCCCATCACTAGCTGCTAACTGTCAGGTCTTTCTGTGTGCTTTGAACTGGTCTAATATTTTTATGAAGCCCCAGTCTTGGTAAACGGCTAATAAGAACGAAGATGCTAGGCTTTCTCTCTCACTTTGCTCACGGCAGTGTAAAGGCATATGGAGATTTTTAGACAATGGAGACAATCTTTGAAAATCATGAACAAAAAAAGAGGATAATGCTCTATTCTTGCTTTATATTTATCAGATCATTCAAATGTGGAAAATAAACTTACAGAAAAGTTTAATTTTAGCCATGTACAAACATTTTTTTACCTCAAACATATCATTCCACCATACAACATGTGGAGATTCTGAATATAAACAAATCACAGAGAACTGCATTTCCCCACAATCATAAATTTTCTTAAATAAAGGACTTAAACATAGCAAACAATGTTTATGAAAAGAGTAAACCAGTTTATGCTCCAAAGACCAGGTCCCCCGTCAGGGTGTCACCATGTTTATAATATATTTAGTACAGAATTTCTAATGCATCCAGACCACTAGGTGTCAGTGTAGTGGCTGTTTCATAATGTAAATAAAAATTACTGAAGAAAATGTCTCAATACTCCTTTAAAACATGTTAAAAAAACACCAATCCAAAGTTAAAAGACAATACCAGAGTTCTGAAATCACTGTATCTGATTTGGTCAAGGTTGCTGAAGTCCCGAAATTTCACCACAGTGTCTCTGATGTTCTCCAAAGGAAGAGTTATATTGGACAGGTCAACACTCAGAGAATTTAGGCTGTTGTTAACTCCATTCAGATACTGGAAGACATATAGCATAGTTATATTTTACACTGTAAAAACATATAGAGCCATAATAACTAATAATAGCTAAATAACAACAAATAACATGTTGACATTAAGCTACACGCTGTTGCATCTGTAACAATTACACCACCATAATTTCTTAAGTACTCTATAGTGTCATTTCCTCAAAACACACATTTAAGGGGAAAAGAAAGAAAGTGACATTTTCACCTGATCACCATATAAAGAAGAAATGACACTTAGACATTCACCTAGTAAGTAATTAAATGGGTGCATTACCATGGAAACATTAAGGAACTCATTCATATTAAAGAACTCGTCCATATGCATGCTGTAGAACATGGATCTTCCTGTTAGGCAACCCCTGAGGCAGAGTAAGACATAGCAACTTGTAAGCACCAAATAATATCAGGTGAGCACCAAATAATATCAGGTGAGCACCAAATACTATAAAGTGAGCAGTAGATACAAATCAAGTGTGCACCAGCCTGTTTTGAGTGAGTACCTGACATTGAGTACCACATACAATCAGGTAAGCGTGAGATACGATAAGGTGAGTACCAGATACTATCCGATCTGCACCAGATACTGATCAGTGAGTACCGAATATTAAGTGGGCACCATTTACAGTCAAGAGAGTTCCAGATACCATTATGTCTTACATACTATTACAGTTTTTCTCAGTCGCTTTGGAGCACTTCTCTTATCATCATTTGTATTTGCACAACTTTATGTGCATTTGTACAAACAGCACCCCACCCTGGATTACTAGCAAATCCCTGAAACTTGCTCAAAATCCTTATTTCATGTCCCAAAATGAAGTTTTTATGTCAATGAACATATCAGTGACATCAGAATGACAAGACTTTGTGTCATTGATTATGAACAGGACAGTCAAAATGTTTAGCCACAATGTGCACAGAATTCTACACTGAAAATGCACAAGGCTGCATTTTTACTGTGAGGTGCATATAAACAATACAAAGTTTCATTACTGTGTGTGGGGAATTTAGTGAAAGAGATTGGACCAGATTCACATTTATGCTCTTTACTCTTGGTCAATGACAAACCATGTCATTACAATTCAGAAGGGAAGAACAAAACTGTTTAGCACAAATTCATTCATTCATTCATTGTCTGTAACCTCTTGTCCAGTTCAGGGATGTTTAGCACAAATGATAAAAATAAAAAAAAATCTGTAATGTCAGCATGTCCCTTTAGGCAGAGCTGTATATATAGAGCTGCATAGGGGATTCAACAGGAGTCTTTCTGGACCTCCTGACACTCCTATATGTTGGGCCACAGATTCTCATCAACACAGCTGATATCTTCCATTGCAATGCAGCATGAAACAAATCTTTTTGAATGTCTTATCCAGCCTCAGTAGGCATCAGTTGTGATGCCCTCACACGCTGCATCCATAGCAGCCAGCAGGGTCATATGAATATGTGGCTGTCCTCTTACTTATTTTGGGCTGTGGACCCAGGTTATTTCATTGTTCTTCAGAACACTGTCTGAAGAAATTGTAACACTGTCTTCTGCTCTGCCTGTATATGTTTGGCAGTTGATGAGATGCACCTCTGAGCTATTTTAGAGAACTGGTGGATAAACACTCTCCTTTATCACTGAAAGTCATTATTTACCTGAGAGCTACTCATCAGTTCAACAGACATTTACCAAAAATGTCAGAATTATACAGAAATGTAAAAATAGGCTTCACAACTCATGAGAACTGGATGAACATTTCTGATTTACTGACTTAAGCAATGAACTAGTGCCTGGATATTTTGTGGGTTGAACCGTTCAACAAAGGACCAGTCTAATACATTCTGATAAACATGATAAAAGCAACTGGTAATGTAAAAAGAGCAGACGGTTGTACAACATCATCTGCATGATTAACCAAAGCATGTGCACATGTAACTAGACGATGTGGAGTTTGAACAAGTCATTTTGAGAAATGCAATTCTGAGCTGAGAAATGCTCCAAAGTGACTGAGAAAAACTGTGACTGACCACCAGAAACAGTCAGATGAGCAGTAGATATCATCAACTGAGCACCTGAAATGATCAAATTAGCAAATGAAACTATTACATGGGAGGTGGTTATTATTAATGGGCAGCACAGTGGCACAGCAGGTAGTGTCGCAGTCACACAACTCGAGGTGACTGACTGCGAGGAGTTTGGTGTGTTCTCTGCGTGGGTTTCCTCCGGATGCTCCGGTTTCCTCCCATGGTCCAAAAACACACGTTGGTAGGTGGATTGCCTATTCGAAAGTGCCCATAGGTGTGAGTGAATGTGTGAGTGTATGTCATCGTGCGAAGGACTGGTTCTGGGTAGGCTCCATACCCACCATGATCCTGAACTGGATACGCCGTTTCAGACAATGAATGAATGTATATTATTAGGTGAACACCAGACTGTATTAGCAGCTTGTGTGCATTAGTTTCTATGTAGTGAGTACTGGATTTATTACAAATATTCACCTGTGTTAAGACTTTTTTTTTAATGAACTGTGTCCATTCAAGTCTTTAAACATTACTCACTCGTATATATCGAAGGACTTGATGGTCACATTCTTTTCACTGTCTTGTGTCTGGTAACCACTCCCATTCTGACTGCTGAATATATCTTGCTTGTCCAAGAACTGGAAAGAGAACACATTATCATACACAATATGGGGCAGCTGGACCTGAGCTTAAGGATTCACTCAGCTGGTATTTCTTCTTTAGTAGATCATTCTCAGCACTGCAATTACGGAAGTCTTAGTGTGTGCTGTACTAGTGCAAGTGGATCTGACACAGCAGGGCTTTTAAAGTCCTCAGTGTCACTGCTGGACTGAGAATAGTCCACCAACCAAAAATATCTAGCCAGCAGCATCTGGTGGGCAGCGTTCAGTGTCCACTGATGAAGGACTAGAGGACAACCAACACATCTGTGCAGCAACAGATAAGTTACTGTCTCTGACTTTACATCTATAAGGTGGACCAGCAAGGGAGGTGTGTCTAACAGAGAGGACAGTGAGTGGACACAGTGTTTGGAAACTACATAAGCTACATGAACATTTTAGATACTTCTAGAATTGTGTTTACCTCAAACATCTCCCCACTAGTCCAACTCCTGCAGACCAGTGCATCGGTGTTGCCTCCAAAAAACATGTTGATGAAAACCATGATCATGAAGAGCCAGGAAAAAACAAATATCATCCCTGAACCACTGAACAGAAAACAAGACTCATTAATATGTAACACATGCCTGTCCCATCTCTAAAGAAGAAATAATAATTGCTATGATATGACCCAATATTTATGTCTACATTGAAGTGAGTGTTCATTGGAAGTTAAATGAGATGTGAAGTAGTATATAAGCATCAATATTAAACAAATGCCTAACGTTAAACACTTGATGTGTGCTTTCATTTTAGAAGAGACCATAAGTTAGAGTTAAGGGTCTAAGTATCTTCAGCTAAGCTACATATTCTGCTTTACTCACACATAGAGGAGGTAAACAGCAGTCAGTCTCAGATGGTCCTGCAGGTGAAAAGGGTAGACTGTGGGAGAAATGACCACCGATGCTCCAATAACCAGTCCAGTCAACATCAGCAACGTTATGATCAGGATCAGGATGCAGAAGAATGCAGCAACTGACCACCTACAGGAGGCAGCAGACAGAGATTTCATTTTATATTTCCTTAAATATTTATCAACTTTATCATTTACTACATAGAATCTTTTATATTCTTATACTGTATCATTGACGGTTACAGCTGGGCTTTGAGTTCAGGCCATAGATGTCAATCTTGGTCAAGCGTGTAAGATATTCATTCCTGTCAGAACAGCAGTGGTATTTTCATAGTATGTAAATGATAAGGGGCGGCACGGTGGTGCAGCAGGTAGTGTCGCAGTCACACAGCTCTTGGGACTTGGAGGTTGTGGGTTCGGGTGACTGTATGAGGAGTTGGTGTGTTCTCCCTGTGTCCGTGTGGGTTTTCTCCGGGTGCTCCGGTTTACTCCCATACACCAAAACACACGTTGGTAGGTGGATTGGCAACTCAACAGTGTCCGTAGGTGTGAATGTGTGTGTGTTGCCCTGTGAAGGGCTGGCGCCCCCTCCAGGGTGTATTCCCACCTTGTGCCCAATGATTCCAGGTAGACTCTGGTCCCACCATGACTCTGAACTGGATAAGCGGTTACAGACAATGAATGAATAAATGATAAGCCAACATTGTTTTACATGAATATTTTTTTTACCATTCACTCGAAACACGAAATGTCACATCCTGGCCCTTTCCTGTTTGTTTTCCCCTGCCATGTGGCTCTGTTTGTCTGTCATTGTCCATTTCTCCGCCTTGTCCCGCCTCTGTTCCGCCTTCTTTACCCTCGTTATCTGTGTCAGGTGTGTCTAGTTTGTTCTGGTATTTAAGTCCCTTTCCCTCACTTCCTGGTTGGCGTTCATTGTTCATTGTTCTTTGTACTGTTTCGTGTATCGGTGTCCATACCCGTTTCCTTTCCCTAGCCAAGTCGTGTTGTGTGTTTCCTTATCTAGTATTCCTGTCTTTGTTTGTTAGTTTGTTCTATAATAAAGTCTGTGTTATTAGCGTATGCGTCCGCCTCAGTCAAGTTCGTCCCTCGTACCTGACACGAAACAGACATTAGCATACCTTTCAGTATTGAGTAATGTGTATCTTTCGATAAGCATTATATTCTTCAGTAAATTTTTAGCTGTTTGTATTTTCCACTTCTCACAACTGAACAAAACTGTCAACTATCCTAAAATTTTCAGTTTGTTCTACAGTTAATCATGATTTAATCTGTCACTTCTTAATTGTCTTGGTGGATAATCAAAGTTCAGTTCAGCTCCTCCGGGCCTAACAAAAGGAAGAACTAATTCTGGTGTCTGTCTAGAAGATACAGTGGAAAGAATTTGTGATTTGTGATCTATTAGTTCCAGTCAAAATTTAGTGACAAAACTTGAGTATTACTACAATCCCTGATAAGCTCATTAAATTAAAAATTACAAACATTAATTTACTCATTGTCTGCAACCACTTATCCAGGTCAAGGTAGCAGTGGGTACAGGGCCCACCAGAAATCACAGGGCACAAGGTAGGAACACACCTTGGACGGGGTTCCAGTCCATCACAGTGTAGTGGCATCAACTACACACTACATTTCAGAGAATGTCTTGCTGCACACTATATGTGATCTACATCTGAAAATGTGTAAATCAGATAATCACCTGATGTAATCATAGTAATTAATATCTTCCTTGGATTCTACAAACAACTCATGGAGGTTTGAAACTGCATCCGAAAAGGAGTTCAGAGAGGGCAGCCGCTTGCTGTAGTTTCTAAATATGACCTGGGATTCGTTAAGGTCCAATAACATGTCTATAAATGTAAAGAGAAATTAATTTTATTAGCTTCTCAAAACTATACAGCCAAAAAAAAAAAAAAAAAACAGAATTTCAGATAAACATGACTTTTGACCCACATACCTTCTATATATGGTGTGGTCAGATTTGTGCAGACATCAGGAATGGAGAAAAATAATGTTGTAACCTGAAGAGATGAATAAGACCAGCTGAAATACACCTCGTCTCTCACTCTCTCTGCTCTGCTCTGAGACCCCCCGAATTAAGCCACACTGTAATATTTTTGGAAATCTTGCTCTTTGGTGATAACACACACTGCACATTTGACTGATTCGTTTTGTATGGACATAGCCTTTGCTCATACAACACAAGTTAGTCTAACATGCTGCAATGTGGGTGCTCTCACTGCAGGGAAAAGACAGCCTCTAGGTAGAGTTGGTTAAAAACAAGAAGCACAGTTCAGTAGACTATGGTGCCCTATTGAACAGAAATGTTGAGGAAGTGTTTGTTAACTTCTGCCATGCGATGTGCAGAAATTCCATGAAATATATGAGATGACAGAAGTGACGCAAGGTGGCCGGGAAGATGTACAATAGGAATTTCCATTTGCATAGAGAACAGGAGACAAGATGTTGAAAAACTGGCTTGTGAGACTGCTTAATTGCAAGTTAAGTGACAGACATTCCTTACTTGTCAAAAATCCGTCAAGTCCTCCAACTGCTCACTCTGAGCTTGTTTGGGCAGTTAATCAGCATTACTTCCCCTCTCACACTGCATATCAAATGTCAGCTGATTGAGCTAAAATTCAGACCGATCCTGAAGTTTTTCTACAATCATATCAGGCTTAACACTAGGTTAAAAATTACACTGTGCATATCTGGCTTTACTCATCGCAATGCTAGGCAATGTTAGCCAATGTTAGCTGACATAACAACTGGGTAATTGGTTTTCTCCTTCAAGCAATTTGAGTTTAAATTAAGTTGTTATCAGCAGTTCAGAAAGGGGTGTCTTGTGTCTTGCAGGAAGCATGTGCTACCCTCCACTCTCCCAGTTCGTTAGTGTGATGCATGATTGAAGGAGTCCTAGCTAATGGGTTGAATTGGCAGTGGCTGAAATTAAGGAGTAGTTTTTGCAAATAAAATTGCCAGAAATAGTAGAATTTTGTATTGCCTAATAAATGAAATGACTAATTAAACAACATTACTGACCCACCTGCTGTTCCGTGCCATTAAATTCGGATATGAAGTTTAATTGTTGTATCTCAGTATCCACACTGGGTATCTACAATGAATTTAAAATTATTGTATGTATTGTATGAAAGTAAGTAGAGCTCTAAAATTGCATGATGGCAGTACAGGAATGGCATACACAACAAATAAGATTTTTCTTGAATAATTAATGCAAAATAGCATATAAACACACTTAATTACTCTAACTGCAATTTGACAAGCAAAATATCAAAAATATTAGAATTAAGAAAAATAGTGAAAGTTCATAGGGCATTTTTATACCAAGGTATAATCAGCATCGGTCTCCAGACCAGTGGTATTCAGGGTGGTGTTGAGTCTGTCCAGTTGTTTTTTCATATCGCTCAGCTGCGTTTGTAACTCCCCGTAAGTGGTCTGCAATTTAACCCTTGTGTCATTCACCTCCTGTAGGAGGCGCAGTGCTTCAGTAGCATCTGTGGGCACACCAGCCAAATAAAAATCTTTGTAATATATTACAGTGCCCATGTGACTGAATCAGTGAATGTTATGAATTTTGTAAAGGAAGGAAAGGCCTGGTCAAATAATGATTTGGTAGCTGAACTGTACATAACAAGTACATGGACAAACAGTGTCATTGATCCAAAACACCACCAGTGCCCCAGAATTTCGTTAATTGTGTGTGAGTGAGTGAGTATGTGAGTGAGTGAGTGAGTGAAAAGCCAATTCGCCAGTTCAGTGGGGTGAATCATGCCTACTCTGTCAAGGATGTATAATTATTCAGACATGATGGTTATGCACATTGCCTTTAATAATGGATACTAATATCAGGTCTTGCAGCTAGCCTCTAATGCCATGTACACACTATGAGTTTCAAAGTCGTCAGATCACTATACTTACACAATACACATCTTTTTTTTCTAATCAGGGGTACTGAAGTGTTTTTTGTTTGCACACTAAATGATGATCAACGATGGTTTCACAAATGATCTTCCACCAGAAGGAGCCCAATGCAATTTGTGTCTAAATTTCATATGTTTTTTAATCAGAAAAACACATGAGAAATGTGTTTCCCAAATGCCCAGAAATGAGCAATATTAGTTGTACTTGTACTAATTTAAGTGAGAGTACATAGTATTACTGTCTCTGCATGTGCATACTGCCTGTGTTGTATGCATATGTATTCTAACAGAAATTGCATTATTTTTCAAATTTAAATTCAAGACTCTTTATTGTTATTTCAGCTATATACAAGTACACAGTGAAATAAACAATCACCCCCTCGTCTTCCCACTGGCTGTAGCACTCACTGCCAGTCACATTTTTGCACTACTGGAGTGAGAGTCATCAACAGGTCTAGACATTAAACCTGCTAGATATTTTTCGAGCATATGCAAAGCATCAGCAATCACTTGGTGAGCTCTTGGATAGTGTCTTTCAATAGTTCAAACATAGCAATTGATCCATCGCCAAGCAAACTCTAATTTAACTCTGACCTGACTATTTTGCCAGCAAGTTCCAAAAGCAGTCAACAAATGTACTAAATCATACTAAAATTGTGTAGTGTGAACATGGCATATGCTGCTAATAAAACAAAGTTGGCCAAACAAGCAACTTCTTTTTTTTCAGTGCCAAATGTTCTGCCATTGGAGTGTGGACAGTAATTACACATTCTGAAGTATTAAAACACAGGCATGGAATGGAACTTATTACCAGTTACAATGTAAATATAAACATACCTCGAATTGTGCGATGCAAATTCAGCAAGACGGTGCTGACCTGAGATTCTAGAGAAGAGAGGATTTTTTTCCCAATTAAATTCCCGGTTTCTGGAGACCAAAACAGATATCTGTTAGCTTGCAACAAGAAGTAAAGCACTAAAAATGCCTTTTGATGCTGTTCATAAAGAATGTATTTTTTTTTTTTGATGTATTTGTTGCCAACTTTTCTAATTCAGCACTCACCACGTGTTCCACAGGGATTCATCCTAGGCCCTTTCCCATTGTGTCATAACCATGTTGCTCAAGCAACTTCTTATTTTTTTTAGTTTTGATGAATATACTTAAGTATATGTCAGTGCAAAAAATAGCATATTTCCACCTTTACCACTTTGTTAGAAGTGGATGTGAAAAATTAACAAATTAAACAAAACTATTTTAATTTTAGCACTAAATTAAGTGAACTAAAACTCCAGATGTTTTAGATGCAGGATTCTATTATGAAAACCCACACTAAAATACTTGTTAAAACTGCTTTTATTTACCTCCATGCTAAAATTTTGATTCACATTTTCATAACAGCCCATCCATATTACTAAAATTTTCTCCATTATTAAAATTCCACCAAAACCTTGCAAAAATATTTTAAAGATTTTTCAAAAATTTGCTGCTTGTAATCTTTCCTAAATGAAATAAAATCTGATTTATTAATAAATCAAACCTGCTAATAAACTTTTACTTACGCCATAGCTCCTTTGTAAGTTCACTTTTGAAAGTGGAGAATTGCTCAACGATGAAGTCCACTTTCTGTTAAGGAAATTGTTACTGGTCAGATAATAAATTTCACTCAGTGATAGAACTACAGTTAGAATCATAGTATTTCTATGTAACACTTTATCAATTTTCACATTTCTGTAGGTATTACAGAAAAACAAAAACAGCTTTAAATAAGTTTACTGTTGGTCATAATTTCAGTCGAAGTAAAAATGTATGTAGGAGTACCATTTTGTTTTCTACAGGATAGAGATTATATTTGGAAAATGCATTGTCATGAAAAAAATCCACCTTAGACCTGGCCTTTCTAATGTAGGCATGACAAACCTGCATTAGTAGTTTTCATAAGAATGTTTTATTGTTATTTAATTTATTTTCATGGTCACTGAGCCCCTTAGGATGCTGAAAACTTCAACCACAGCTTTTAAAATGCATTTATTTATTTATTTATTTTAAATACAGCTTTAATGGACAGAGGATAGGTCCAAGTTGGTGTGTGTGTGTCTGTATGTGTGAACTGCGTTTGTACCTGTGGGACAGCGCTAATGGTATTCTTAAGAACCTCAAGGTCCATGCTGATCTGTGACAGATTTGGACTCATATTTTGATGTATCCGGTTGTTGGTGGTGAAGGTCAAAATTACACCAGTGCTGCAGAAGAAAAAGACAACACACACACACACACACAAACACACACACACACAATGCATCTCACTTTAGGTAAAGAACCAAATTGCTCTGTAGTCCCTGAACGACCCAATTTATTTTCCAGAGAGTGTGTCCCTCACATGGAGTGTTGACATGATCAAAATAGGTTTTGTACATAATCCCTGATTGATCCCTCACTAGGTAACTTAACACTTATCTTACATAAAGAGGGATTCAGTATGTGTCTAAAATTTCTTTCAGGTGGCTAGCTAGCAAACTGGAGAAACAAATCAAATCCAAATGCAGAGAGATTTAGCTTTTTAAATAATTTATGCCAGATTTACAATTGATTACAAACTAATAATCCTAAAAATAGCAATTGACACAATAATATTCCATTCTAAATGCCATCCAGGTATACTTTCTGGTGATGTTATAGTGCTTGGGGTCTTTAGCTTCTCCTGGAAATTTTAAGAATTTACTATGTATTTTTTGACTTATGCTACAAACTCTGGCAAATCACTCTTAAGTACCATTAGCATTAAGTCCTGGTGTATAGATACTGAAGCTTCAACAAGTGATGGTCAACAGAAAAAAGCACAGTTTCAGTGTTATGGTACTAAATGTTTGTGGCTCTACAGTGAAAATCACCTTTAAACCCATGCTGATGTTTAGTGTTCTGAAAGCACTGATGATAAACATGAAATACAGCCAGCAGTATAATGTGGGGGCAGCACGGTGGTGCAGCAGGTAGTGCTGCAGTAACACAGCTCTAGGGACCTGGAGGTTGTGGGTTCTGTGAGGAGTGTTGGGTTTCCATGTCCTCGTGGGTTTCCTCCCACAGTCCAAAATCACATGTTGGTAGGTGGATTGGCGACTCAAAAATGTCCATAGGTGTGAATGTGTGAGTGAATGTGTGAGTGAGTGTCACCCTGCGAACCTCCAGGGGGTGTGTTCCCGCCTTGCGCCCAGTGATTCCGGGTGGGCTCCGGACCCACCGCAACCGGATACTTGGTTACAGACAATGAATGAATGAGTATACTGTGGCTGAATGTGTAGTATAATGTGGTATAAGTATAATATCATTCACACAGCAGACCAATATTTCATTGCCATTTGAGAATACCATATATATCAATGAGTTCTCAGACAAGATTCCCAACGATATATTTGTAACATGAAAGAAGCTGAAAATTGCTGTGAATAAGAACATGTGTTAAAGGTCATAAAAGTAATTTATCAAAATAACGATCTCAGCACATCACTGCAAATTCTTACTTACAGCAGTAAGATGACCACAACAGATAGGCATGTAATCACAATTATGTTGTTCTTGTGCCATGGTGGTGATGATGATGATGATGATGATGATGGTGCGGGTGAAGATGATGATGATATCTGATTCTCTTTTGGGATACTTTTATAATGAAAGTGTTGCCATACAAGCACTATACCGAATACAGGGATGACCACTATGTAAATAATAGTGAGAATCAGACAGATAATGTAACCAACACCTGTAATTAGAAAAAACACAATACTTCTTTCATTAAAATGTACACTGGATCATATTTTAAATGCATTATATATATATAGGATGTCTGAAACTAAATTGTATGAGCAGAATAGGTTCAGTAGAACTAAGTTCTAATCTTAAACCAGTTTATCAGGAAATGAACTCATGTTTTACCTCTGCGGGTGGAGCTTCTTTTGCAAGTACTTGGGATGCAGTATCTGAAATTTATTACAGAATTAAAATTCACTTATTAAATTCTGCAAAACTTTAACATATTTGGCAGCAATACTGTAGGAAGGTATGGATATTACAATGCAGTTCTTTAATACTGAGGACTTATGTCATTTTTGCCCAAACTAACACTATCAAACAAAAAATATAATTTAATTGTAATCGTGATTAATTGCCTGTGTTTTATTTGATAAATTTACATCAACTGGAGGTTTCCAAACAGGTTTCAGTGTCACTGCAGGACTGAGAAATATCCACCAACCAAAACTATCCAACAACATCCCATGAGCACTGCTAAAGTATAACCAACACAAATTGTGCAGCAACAGAGTATTTGTGTCTAACAGATTAGACAAGGAGTGGACACAACTCTAGCAGCACTGCTATGTCTGATCTTCTTGTAACAGCACAGAGTGGACTATATTCTGTAATTGTAAAACTACACATTACATCTAAGTGGATAATTTGAACTGATAAATTATAAATTATATATATATATATATATATATATATATCATTGTTGTTGCTTTTGTTTGAACTGCACTGAAAATACATTAATCAATATTAACCACATAAGCTTACCTAATGGAAGTCCAAACGGTTGTACAGATTGAAGGAAAACTCGAGCAAAGTTATAGAGAGGCTCCAGAGATCCAGCTACGCTCTGGACAATTGTGACTGTGGACTGATTGGACTCTGGACTGTTCAGTTGATACTGAGGGTCAGCTTCATCCAGGGGGCAGTCAGTCAGCGCTGCACTCGGCACTGTGAGCAGCCACAGCAAAACCAACACTCTGCCACAGCTTACAGTGAGCGTCTTGACCTGTCCAGTGAGGTCCAGTGCCATCTTACAGCTTCCAGAAAGCATCGTGACAGGTCCAGAGAGGTCCTACCAGGAGAGGACCCTAAATTTAACAGATAGGGTTTCACAGATCTGCTGGCCTCCAAACTATTCACAACATTAAAGGAATTGTTATAGAAAAATTTATCTAATTTATATATAACATGTAATCTATTATTTTAAATAGGAACTGATCCCATCTTGTAACAAACCTGTCCTGAAACAGCACTCACTCACATTTTGTGATGACATGCTTTTGGCTGTGTCATCACTATTTTTTCAGTATGCTGAGTTTAACACTGAAAGGTGTTCTCTACAAATCAATAAAAACATGAAATTTGACCAGGGCCCTCCAAATTGTTGCTTATGTTATATGAATATTTCAGCTTTGTAAATTGTTTTTAATCATAAATTGTATCTGATACTGAAAAAACAAGGAAAGTAGATTGTGTTTTCCCACAATAATTTGCAGAATCGTAAATAATTATAACATAATGACATATGAGTTCTCTGAATTGTACAAAATATTGCAACAAGAATGTTTTTGAAACCATGTAAATACCAAAACATATTTTGATAAAAACTTCATATATGGGGAAAAAAGAATGAAAATATATATGGGAGGAAAAAAATGTTTTCAATTTTCTTAATTATTATTAATTAAATAATCCATCCATCCATCCATCCATTATCTGTAACCGCTTATCCAATTTAGGGTCGCGGGGGGTCCAGAGCCTACCTGGAATCATCGGGCGCAAGGCGGGAATACACCCTGGAGGGGACACCAGTCCTTCACAGGGCAACACAGGCACACACACATTCACTCACACCTACGGACACTTTCGAGTCGCCAATCCACCTGCAACGTGTGTTTTTGGACTGTGGGAGGAAACCGGAGCACCCGGAGGAAACCCACGCGGACACGGGGAGAACACACCAACTCCTCACAGACAGTCACCCGGAGCTGGAATCGAACCCACAACCTCCAGGCCCCTGGAGCTGTGTGACTGCGACACTACCTGTTGGGCCACCGTGCCGCCCAAATTGAATAATCAATATTACATATTAATTATACAACAACATAAAATACAACAAATAACAAAATACAAAGGGCAACTTGTTTGACGACTGAGAAACATTTGTTCTGACATACACTACAGGAGATCCTTTTAAAGTAAATTACACTGCATTAAATACATTGCTTTGGACTACAGTAGTTGTATAAATTGTCAGTAGAAATGCTGTGAATATACTCCATTTGTTTCATTGTTTATTAATTACGATTACGATGTAATAAAGGGTCTAGCCTTACCTTTTCACTATAGAGGAGTTAATGTGTAGTTCTCATGAGTGTTGAAAAGTTTTTGTGTCTAGTGTTCTGCTGAGCGAACACAACAATTAAACCTGTTTTTGCTGCTCATCTAAATGTAGCTGTAGTAATGTAATGACAAGTATGTCTCGCTGCAGCCTGTATGAAGGTGGAGTTGGACATCCAACTCTGCCCACGTCTAACTCCGCCTATATCCAACTACGCCCATATCCAGACTCGCCTTCTAATACTGATGTGTTCAAGAAGCACTGTGTGACACTTGAACACAGACATGTTTAGAGACACTGAGTAGCACATTAAATACAACGTTCAGGTGCTTTTTTGTTTTTCCGCTGAGGGCATCTTTTAAAAAGATGTCAAAGGTACTGCTTATTTTTTACTACTTTGAGGCACTATGCACCCAAGGTTTTTACCAACCTTACACTTGTCTTAGTAATGTGCCAATAAACCTGATTTGATTTAACTTTTGTAATTGTTGTCAATGCTTGGCAGACTATTATTATGAATGACAGGGTGAACGGCGGATACCGTTCAGGATTCATTCAAATATTGTTCTCCATTCAGTTAATATCTTGTCCCAAAAATCATTAATGTTGTTATTTATAATGGTTATTCTCAGCCACAACGGGTGATCTCATTGTATTTAAATGTTATGCCAACTATGACATGATGGATTGTTATGTAGTGTATATAGTGCACAGTTGATTGCAAAACAATAATAAAATCCAATGCTATTAAGTGTACAGTGCCTTGAAAAAATACGCATCCCTGCCTGGTCATGAACATCTTCTCATTTTAAGAACATACAGATTTCCATAGGTGATGCTATTTTTCTGCATAAAATTTATTAAAAGCATATACTATTTTCATATGTATTTAAATGTCTATGTTTTGAGGTTCAGACACATAATTATTCACAAATATTAAGAGGTACCACTTATTTCATAATGCCTAATAATTACTACCTGTGAGTGGTAAGAGATGTCTAGGGGTGATTAGCCAGGTTGTGAAATAAAAGTAAAGAATAAAGATATAATGATGCTAATACCAATATTCCATATTTATATATAGAAACTCACACCCCACACAAACATTGGCTCACTCACACACCCAAATCTTCATAAACTTGTTGGTAGAATGGGCTGCAGAACCCAGGATACATGTCCTCGCTGTAATACCCCTGCAACCACTGGCAAAAGAAACAATCCTCAAAATTCATACACAATACATAAACCTGGTAAGCAGTCTTTATACAGTCTCTCTACAGTACAGGCAGCACTCCAGTCGATACATTGTGTGAAACTATTGTTTCTATTCTGTGCTGTAGAGTTTCCAAGTCACAACAGCTGTATGTGTCAAATTTGAGAATTAATAATCAGATTACCACCTCTTCTTATAAGGAATACAAACATCTTAAAATAAAGTGTACTGAAATACAATAATGCACTTTATACTTACTGTCAAGCCACTGAAAATGTGCTTAGGCCCAGAATGACTGTCTTCCAACAGTGTCCCGGAAGAGGCGACACACCAGTGAAAGCTTTAAAAAAGCTTGATCACCCTCTTCCAGGACAACCTCTAATAGAATCTACTCCAGGACCGGGGCATCTGTTAAAGACATTATAGAAGAGTGCAGATATAAAGATATAAACCTCTAGGGCTTAATGAGTCCAGCAAATAAATCCTGAAATATTTTGGCATCGGGACCTGTGAAGTATACAAGTTGCGATGGAAATATATATCAACCTTCCACAAATTCGAGCCATGGTGATAAGGTGAACCTGGAAATTTCCCATTTCAAGCACTTTACTTACACATATAAGGTGAATAAATTAATATCTCTGGCCAGTAATGTGGTTTTGGGTGAAACAGATCTTTGTAGTTAAGTCTGATTGTTGAATCAAGACCCTAACATGTCATCTCTGTAGCTGCCTGATTTACCTGTTTTAACTTGGGTTAAATTCTTTCATTTTTTATTTTTATATAAATCTTTACCACTGGCACTAACACATGATTTAAAATTACAGGGTTCACAGAAACTCAAATTTTCCTTATTTCAGAACAAATGTTACTTTTAACAAATACTTGGCTAGATCCAGATGCAACATGAAATAATACGTTTCGATAACAACAAAGAAAAGGAGGCAGTCTTTGGATGCTGCATCATCCTATAGGTATTAAATAGAAAAAAAATACATTGTACTTATACTATATTATTGGTATGGTACAATTCTGTTACAGTTATTAAATATATAAGAACTAACTGGTAAAATTTGACATATGCCAGTGCAAGGTGTTACAGTACAAGAAAACAAATTTGCTGTCATCTCAGTGTTATGAATACAGCCAGGACATTCATCTGTTTATTTATATACTAAGTTAAAAGTAATAACATGAATGATATTTCTACTCCTGGACATGCATAACAAGTTGTAGAGCACAAAAAAACACTTACAGGTAGAGCCAGGAATAGGTCTTGTTTGTAAGGTGGATGCCAAGTGGCAGCAACATATGCATCCACTGCATGAACATCCTTTCCCTGAAAACACAAATGTCAATCATATCAAAATGCAAAGCATACAAATGTTCAAAAACAGAAATCTTATATAGTGTGTATATGCATCCTTCTCCCTGGCAATTTGGTAGATCATCTCAAGGCAACAGTTGTCAATCTCTTTAAATGAAAAAAAAAAGAATGCAAACTATAAAACAGGCTAAAAATACATTTAGCAATATATAGGATTGTCATGTCATGGATCTCGTATACTAACCCTTGCTTCTAGCTGTTGCTTTAAACCTAGGGTTAGGAAGTCCCATCTGGATACAGTGGTGCCAAGGGATCCCCAACACCTCAGATTCTGATTTTGTGGGATCCAGCACATTAGCAAGCTAAAAAACTGGCATATTTTAAGGTTAATGATCAAGATCACATGTACATGCCAACACATATTTTGCAACTAAGAGAGATCATGCAGCAAGAAAAAAAAACAACAACAACAACAACAAAATAACAAAATCATACAAAACCACCCCCCATTAAAAACACGCATCTCTGAGTCCTTGGTCACTAATGTGGCACTTATATGGTCCAGATATTGTAGTCCCCAACAGTTATTGTTGCATGCTAAATCACCTGCCATTTATGTGAAACCATTCACAGAATAACAATAAAATTGTGAGTATAAAAACAGTTGGATGTGCAACCAGGCCTACAAAACAGAATATTATGTTTATACCAGTGGATGGCATAGTTACCATGAGCTGATGCTGCTGCTGCCATTAATCTTGTGGGTGGTGTTGTAGTTTCTGTTGCTGTTTTGCCTGGAGCATCAGATTCAGTTGCTCTTTTAGCTTGTGGAACTTCAGCTTGTGCTGTAAGAGTCAATTAGTTGTATTTTTGCATCTCTCATTTCAGCACAACTGTTAAGTAATGTTCCATACAGACATGTAAGATACAGTGCTGACAAATAACTTACAATTAAAACATAAATATGGCACCATACAGTAAAGTTACATACACATACCACTAATTCGTTATAAATCTAGGTGGAATACATACCCAACACTGTCTGACCATTGGAATTTAACTGTATTTCCAGTCCCTTGCCTCTTTTTCATCTTCTCTATGGTTTTTGAATTCCTGTCATTGTTGTAATGATGCAAGATGTTTCGTATCAAAATTATATGAGACGAGGGAGTCATCATGTTAAGGAAATGATTGTTTTTTTCTCATTCCAGAGAACAGCTGTTCAGCACACTGGCTATTGAGCCAACCACGTAATTCTGGGACCAGTTCCAATTTACGCAAGACATCCCTCACATCTTTAGAATTAGCTTCATGGAATCTATCATACAGTGCATAATGCTCAGATGATCCAGTCAAGGGGTGGGCATTTTCATCAGGTACATTCTTGTTGGTGACTAGCCATGGCAGGTTCACTTTTATCTGCCCAGAAGTGGCATGTCTGATGTTTTCATCAGTAGACTCAGGCATCCTACCTCCATGTGGACTGAAGGGTAAGGATTCTGGTTCACGTATATTGGTATGTGTAGCCAACCCTCTAGCAAAATCATACAGTGTAACATTTGGAAAATATATCATTGACAACAAAAGGTCAGCAAAATCTCGTGGGCTCTCAGCCCTTATGTTAAATGTTACAGCATAGACCACAGAACAAGGACAGGTGACCACAGCCCATCCACCTGTTAAAGGAAACCAGACATAACAGAACAACTTTTTTTTCAGTAAAGCAATACACAACACTGAACAAAGACCTGCAAAACAGCTGTTTGTACAAGCTGTTTCTCAGTAACCGAACAACTTACCAGAAGCTCCCCAGATCTGTGAAAACACCTTGTCATAACTTGCTCTGTTCTTCATTTCTTGTTGGAGTCTTTTAACCAAGTCCAAATGCAAGCCCTTACTGTCTACGCCACATTGCTTACAAAGAGAATGCTCAACCTCCATCTATAATAAACATTAGCATAGTTTGTTAGTATGATTCAGTAATACAAATCCATTTCCTTTATTGCACTTTAATGAGAATGCACTTTTTTGGACCAATCCATGGAGCCCAATTATGATAACTGGGGTGGACAACAAATGGATTTGCCTTACTGCCTTTAAATGATGCAAGAAAGTAAAACCAATCCACAGCTGATTGTTTCAGGAGAAACCATCCCCCAGAAATATTCAGCATTCACCTTTCCATCAAAGTTCTCTTGTGGTTCCTCAATGCTGCTTACTAAAGAAAAAAAGATATTAGTATTGCCCCAACAACCTTACCTGAATTAGGCACATGGTGCTTGAAATATTTAGCAAGTTAACAATAAAATGAATGTGCTAACTTACCAGGCATACTAAATACACCCTTCTTATGAAGATCCATCACAACAGACACTGGATTATAACCACATGATACACATGAATATATGTAAGTGAGATCTGAGAGTGCTTCAAAACGTAGGTAAGCCTGCAGGATCCTTTGTTTGGATGGATAGGTTTTACCAGAGGTTTTCTCCCACACTTCAATGGCACTACCTACAGTTTGGTGAGTCTGCAAAGTGTCATATGATTAATAAAGCAAAACATGGCTCATACCTGGAGAGGGTTGTGTAGGAAATGGCACATGTACATAGAAAGAAGTGAGTGGTCGTCAAAATTGTGCACACCATCAGACCATTCCTGGTATGGATATACCATGCCACACCTGTAGCAATATTTGCTGTACATAGAAACTCCTAATAACAACAAGTGAGAGTAAAAAATTATACCTTTATGTATCACTGTTATAGTATGACATGCTTACATGCATTGCAAAATTCTAAAACCTTTTTTTAATATTGCCTTCTTTATAAGAATACAAGTGTGAATAACTGATAAATGCCATTAGGCTGCTATTATTAGACGGATGCACAAAATCTTACAGTACAATTATGAAATGTTAATATAATAATAAACAATTAAAAAGAGAACTTGCCTTCAATAACATCAGTGATGTTCAAGATTTTGGCCTTTGATGTAATAAGCACTTTCTTTTTGCCATGACAATGCCATGAAATGTTTTTGAATCATATGTAACAAGCACTCTGCCAAGTCTGCTATAATAGGAGATGTTTGACTCATAAACAGAAATGTATTTTTTGTAGGGAGGTCCACACACAGTTACCAGAGAGAACAAAGGGGCTCCTGCATCATTTGCCTCTCTCTGGCGTGCCAATCGTCTTTCCTTTTTGTCCTCCCCAAACCATTTGTCTTGTACCATTACATTTAAAACATCCTCTGTGAGTGAGGGTGTGTCCAGTTTGGATGGCAGGCAGTATGTTAGGAACTAAATGTGGTGGCAGTCAAACAGACGTAGGTTTGATCTCTCTGCAAACTCTGCATTAATCCTGCAGATGTTCAGCTCACATTTAGTGTTTTTGGTCAGGACACCATGTCTTTTTAATTGCATGTATTGGTGTGCAAGGTGCTAAGAAAGATTTTGCCACTGCAAATACTCCATTTGTGTAATCAACACAATGTGCTTTGGGGTGTTTCTGTGCTGTATTGTCCATTTTTATGGGGGTATGTTGTCTTAGGAGGTGCAGCTATAGATAAAAACTTGAAGGGTCAAGAGTGGCCTGAACGTGGGTTGGATGCTGAAAAAAATAAAACATAAAAGGAGATTACAATTTATCTGTGATATACATGTTCATTTTAACTACGTGGGTCGCGATACAATATTGTTACTTGTTACTTACACGGAGGCAATATTATCAGCAAGTTTTTTTGTGTGAAATTAAGTAACTCTATTACTTATTTTGGCTAGACAGACGGCCTACCACATAAATCAACCACATACGACATGCGTGCCGCAGTTTAATATTTGTGTATTAATCTACGACCCTACTAGTATATACTGAAATAACGTATTTATAACGTGTTCATGTATCTAGCAAAAACACTGACAACAACGAGCTTTGTAATTATACTTACAAACTAAATGTTTTTTACTTACCAACATAACGTCACACAGCTCCAGGTTGTTCGAGTCCCAGTCCGGGTGACTGTGTGTGAGGAGTTTGGTGTGTTCTCCCCCTGTGTCTGCGTGGGTTTCCTCCAGGAGTTCCGTTTTCCTTCCACAGTCCAAAAACACACGTTGGTAGGTGGATTGGCGACTCCAAAGTGTCCGTAGGTGTGAGTGAGTGTGTGTGTCGCCCTGTGAAGGACTGGCGCCCCCTCCAAGGTGTATTCCTGCCTTGCACCCAATGATTCCAGGTAGGCTCTGGACCCACCGTGACCCTGAACTGGATAAGCGGTTACAGATAATGAATGAATGAATGACATAACGTGCGCCGTTACTTTTTCCGTTAAAAAAATTCTGTTTGAGAATTTTTCGGGCATGAGCGTGAGCTGTGTTCTGCACACTGGAGAGGATTGTGAAACAAAACCCATTCAAAAATATGGGGGAGATTCACAAAGACTGGACTGCAGCTGGAGTCAGTGCTTCAAGAACCACCACCACACAGACAAATGTAAGACATGGGTTTCAGCTGTCGCATTCCTTGTGTCAAGCCACTCTTGAACAAGAGACAGCTTCAGAAGCATTTTTCTTCCAAAAAGGACGGGACTGCTGCTGAGTGGTCCAAAGTTATGTTCTCTGATGAAAGTAAATTTTGCATTTCCTTTGGAAATGAAGGACCCAGAGTCTGGAGGAAGAGAGGAGAGACACAGAATCCACGTTGCTTGAGGTCCAGTGTTAAGTTTCACAGTCAGTGAGGGTTTGGGTGCCATGTCCTCTGCTGGTGTTGATCCACTGTGATTTCTGAGGTCCAGGGTCAACGCAGCCATCTATCAGGATGTTTTAGAGCATTTCATGCTTCCTGCTGCTGACCAACTTTATGGAACCTGCACACAGTGCCAAAGCCACCAGTACCTGGTTTAAGGACCATGGTATCACTGTTCTTAATTGGCCAGCAAACTCGCCTGACCTTAACCCCATAGAAAATCTATGGGGTATTGTGAAGAGGAAGATGCCCAGGCCCAACAATGCAGAAGAGCTGAAAGCCACTATCAGAGCAACCTGGGCTCTCATAACACCTGAGCAGTGCCACAGACTGATCAACTAAATGCCACTCCGCATTGCTGCAGTAATTCAGGCAAAAGGAGCCCCAACTAAGTATTGAGTGCTGTACATGTTCATACTTTTCATGTTCGTACATTTCAGTTGACCAGTGTTTCTAAAAATCCTTTTTTGTATTGGTCTTAAATAATATTCAAATATTCTGCGATTGAATATGGGGGGATTTCATTAGTTGTCAGTTAAAAAAAAAGAAATAAACACTTCAAATATATCACTCTGTGTGTAATGAATGAGTATAATATACAAGTTTCACTTTTTGAATGGAATTACTGAAATAAATCAACTTTTTCATGATATTCTAATTTTATGACCAGCACCTGTATGACATGATGCTAAGATTAATTCCTCATGGCCAAGCTGAAAAACCTCCAGCCCACATATTTCTAAAAACTGGTCAGTTTGCTTATTTAACTGTGACCCACACAGTAATTTCACCAGTTAAATCAACACTATAAGTATTAAATTAACACTGTTAGTGTAATAATTTAACATTCTCAGCGTCTCAGTCATAATATTATATATATAAATAATATTATATTTTATTATATTTTTTAAAGGTATAAATTGCTGCTGTGAGGTAACCTTATGATATAGGGATCTAAAATCTGTTGTAGTCTACAGAGACATGTCTAGCCAACATACTACAACCTTTAGTTTCTTTAAATATATCTTTATTAAATTTTTATTATTGTTTTAAAGTAACAAATAGCTACTGTGAGCCATCCGTGTAACATACAGATTTAAAATCAGTTGTAGTCTACAGAGACACATGTGGCCAACATACTATGACCTTTGGTTTCTTAAAATATGTCATCATTAAGTTTTTAGAACATTTTTAAAGTTACAAATCACTACTGTGAGGTATCCTTATGATATATGGATCTAAAATCAGGTGTAGTCTACAGAGACATGTCTGACTAACTTACTACAACCTTTAGTTTTTTAAAATATGTCTTCGTTAAATTTTTTAAAGTCCAAATAGCTACATTGAGACATCCGTATGACATATGGATCTAAAACTGTTTGTAGTCTACAGAGAGATGTCTAGCCAACATACTCCAACTTTTACTTTAGTAAAATATGTTTCTGTTAAATTTTAATTAAGTTTCAGTTAAACGAATCACTGCTGTAATAGATCCATATGATATGCAGATCTGAAATCACTTGTAAAGTACAGAGACACATCTGAAGAAACAGTACAACCTTCGGTGTGTTAAAGTACTGAAATGTGTTTTAAAGAAAGTTCTTAATGTAAGAAATTGCTATTGTGAAACATTAGTATAGCATACAGATCCTAAATCAGTTGTAGTGTACAGCATCATATCTGGCAAGCCAACTACAACTCAATTTCAGCACTTCATGATTTACTCATTCATGTTTCAGGTTTAACAAGCTACATTTATGCAATTTCACACCAACTCACAACCTTTAAAGGCATGTAAATATTTTAAATTTCTTCAATTCTGTCTCTTCTGTGCACAGTTATTTGTAGTGTTAACTGTAGGCCTATGGTTACTTTGAAAAAATGAAAGGACAAAATGGACTGTGTATGATGGTTATTGAGCTTGAATCAAGTCAAGTCAAATTTACTGCATTTTCCTCTCGGCTCCACAGGACTTTGGAATTAAACCAAAACAGAATAAATAACCCCATGTGAACAAGCCAAAGGCGACAGTGGCAAGGAAAAACTCCCTTGACGCTGGAGGAAGAAACCTTGGGAGGAAGCAAGACACAAAATGGGGAACAGGGGCAGAGGGACGCCATTGAGGTGAGGTAAGGTGGGGGAGTGTGCGCGACACGCTTTCACCTGGGGTGCATGGTGCACTACTGGCAGAGCGGAGCAATGGGTTTACATCTCGTGGCTCAGGATTTTTTGTAGGGCCTTTGTCAGTTAGAGGCTCGTAGAATTGTTCTAATTTTCTCCCCTACAGGTGTCCCTGCCGGGGGACCATCCTCCTCTGGTTAAACCACTTTATAGCAGTTTTAGCATTTCGTTCTGTTTTAGGTTTGTATTCCATCTTCTCGCTCTCCTAGGGTGGGGGAGTGTGCGTGACACGCTTTCACCTGGGGCGCACTACTAGCCGAGTGGAGCAATGGGTTTGCATCTGCCATTGCATTCTGTTGCTCTTCTCTTTCTTTCTGGCAGATGTTACTGGGGCCCTCATTTGCTTGACCCTGGTTCAGTTTCTGCATCTTTTGGAGCCTATCATTGTCCTCCTTCATATGCCAGATCTCTGTCATTAGTCGGATGTTCTCCATTTGTACTTTGCAAAGTTCCAGAAATAACTTCACCTCGTCCTTGTGAATTAAATAAGGAAGTTCAAATATATATTCATGTGATTTCTGTGTTGAATTGATTCCCTATGTGCTTGCACAACATCACATCTAAGTAGTTGGAAAGAGACTGATGGGTGACAGGGAGAGAGGGAAGAGCAGGGAGGGAGAGCATGTGTCTCCCTCCTTCCTCTGCAACAGGTCAGGTGTAAGTTTGTCTGCTACCTGCACAATATAATTCTTACCATGCTTTTTTTCTGTTGTAATTTTTGAATGCTTTTTCACTTAGTGTGTTTGCATCAGAGTAGATGACATACTGCAAAAGTTGTTACAGTGCACTGTGACACAGATCAATTAAACCCTGCAAGCTGATAAAATAGGATTAGGTTAAATACTGATCATTCCACAGCACCTTGTTATTACATTGTCTCAGACTTATATTTCCTATTGCTATAACCCCACCCCTCCTCCACATTTTCAATCATACTGTTCATTTCATAAACTTCACGTACAACTGGAAATTGCCATTGTGATAGCTGGAGGCTGTGTGGAGGAGTGATGAACAGAGATGAAGTGGTGGACTGGTTCCATGTAAAAATAGCAATAGCAACAATAGCATTTCTCTTGTAAATCTGATCTTAAATATCAACCAGTTCAGTAATATCAATTACAAAATGTAAAATTTAGGTGAATTACTTTGAGTAATATTCACACTAATAAATAGAGAGTATGCCTCTCATTGCTATTACTGTAAGGACTGAAGGACTGAGTTTTTAGCACAGAATTAACAGATTCATGAAATATAGCCATGTGGGCCCCATGATAGTGACATAATGACACTGAGCACATTCTAATTCATTATCAAATATATCTGTTTTTAAAATAAAGTAATAAAATACAAAAAATAATGTTGGTAACAGGACAGGATTTGGAGATGTACCATCTAATTCACAGTTACAGAATAATCAAATATACAAAATAGAAAAACCTTAATTTTGCCTTCAGAAAATCCAAAAATTCCTGTTGAACGTGAGCTGTGAAATTTTCAATGTAATATGTTAGGTTAACAGGACTGAGTGAATACCTGGGGACAGAGCTTAAATATATATGGAAAAAAATATGTTTTATATGTATATAGCATAGATGGGATATAGTCACACATTCATTGTCTGTTACCGCTTATCCAATTCAAGGATAAGTTGGGTCCTACCCGGAATCACTGAGTGCAAGGTGGGAGCACACCATGGAGGGAGTGCCAATCCTTCACAGGGCGACACACGCTCACACATTCACACCTATGGACACTTTTGAGTTGCCAGTCCACCTACCAACGTGTGTTTGTGGACTGTGGGAGGAAACCCACTTGAACTCACCATCTCCAGGTCACTACCTGCTGCACCACCGTGCCGCCCATTATAGTGACACAATAAAACATATGTCTGAAGGGCATTAATCATTATATTTCATAGTAAATTGTTAGATGGATATATCCATTTGATAATAGTACACTGTTTAGGGAATATTACAAATATACACATATACATATTTACTACAAATATATAATCGTTGTACTGTTCATTAAATGAATATACATTTTCCTGCAATTTTTCATTATTCAAATGAAAATAAAATGTAATTTTATGAGGTTTATCCGTGGAAAAGGACAATTTTCAAGAGGATTAAACTTTTTCTTCAACACTGGAACCAAGACTTAACGAAATCCTACGACATCGCAGATGAATTGTGGTTAATGTAGTTCTTCTCGTTGTCCAATGAAATCAAACTTAACGGTGATGGTTGCTCTAGAAAACTACAATTATCGCGAGGAAATGAGCTCGGATGGAGCTAACGTTAGCCCGCTACTATAAAGCGGCACCGACAAGGTTATTTTAGGGGGGTAGTCACGAAAATAGCGGAATAAAAGGTATGTTTGGAAAACGGACATTTTATACATGTTTATCAGTCTTTTTTCGTTTGTATAGAAGTTCTGAATTTGCTGTATTTCGTGAGTTTTTTCTGCGTTTGCATAGCATAACTTGATACTCATGTAGCATTAGCTTCTATCTTACTCAATACGAACTGAGGGTTTTTAAGGGAAAACTCCAAAAACTTAACATTTTCTTGTTATGCACTTAATTTTAAACCAGAAAACACTAAACAGAGTGTTAATAATCACTGAACGTGCTATAAATAGCTATTAGTAACACGTAAAATAGTAAAATAATAAGCAAGAAAGGCCCATGCAATTTAAGCTTTAACTAATAGTTTAACGTAGAATGTTTAAATTATGATATTTTAACGTTTAAGGTTAACGTTATTTAAATAGGACAGTCATTTGTACTTCAGTAGCACAAGACAACAAGTGTCTTCCAAAGCATTTATTTTCAATAAAGCAAATCAGTTTGAATCCAGAGTGAATGAAAATAGTTTTCAACAAATCACGAAAATAATAATTAAATCTAAATAAAATTGGGACAATGCATAAAGCAGTGGGTATTCAATACTCTTTAATCTTTAGAGAATTAATAAAAACTCAGTGTGTCAATATACTTCTTATTAACTTTACTGTCTGTTTGATTAGCTTTGTTTACAAAAGATGGGACATGAGCATGTGTAAGCAACGTGTCCCATTACCTTTCCTTTGAACAACCCTTAATACTAGTTAAGGGACTGAAGACACTAATGTATTTTAAAAGTAAAATCTTTGCCATTCTCTTGGTATAAATGTCTAGCTCTTCTGCCACATGGTCTTTGTTGTCAAATGCTTCTCTTAATAATGCAACAGATACTTAACAGGAGATAGACCAGGCTAGCATTGAAATGGCCACGCTGTTGTAACACAAGCTGTATGTGACTTGGAGTAAACACGGATGCTCTTGAAAAAGATGTCATCTGGAAAGCAGCATATTTTGACTCAAAATGTGTAATATTTTATTGTTAATGTTGACTTAAACGCTGTGCAAATTCCACATGCCGTAGGATTCTAATCCAGAGCATTTTCATGAAAGATATGAAAGGTGTGTTTAAACCACAACACTGTGTTTTTTACTGTGCATCAGCCTGTGCTAAAGCTTGCCTTTTCTGGACAATGTTGATATGGCTTTTGCTGTGCATAGTAGGCTTAACTTGCATTTTTTCGGTACCTCTATCAGTCACAGTCATTGGGAAATTACAAGTTCAGTGTCACATCCTGTATAGCCACTGTAACTTGCACACTGTACACAACCATATTTTTTATTTCTTTATTTATTTTTGTGTATTGTCAACTCAGTTTATGTTCAGAAAGGTATAACTAAAGCCCATTTTTTGGGGGGTTCTAGTGTAGTTTGTTTGACCAAAAATGAAATGTGTGAATGATTTATAAATGGTAGAGCAGGCATCACACTGAACACAATTTCTCTACCAGTTAAGATGATAATAACAGGCGAGACCTGGAAGACATTAAAACTGCCATATGACTACTACAGGTACAATACTGTGAATCTATCAACTGCCAAATACCCACATAACTTGCATTAGCTTTGAAGACTTGAATGTTCTGTGATCATGGGAATTTAGGGAAGGATTAGTATTTGAATACACTTCATAGTCCCTTTTACACTGTAAAAAAAAAAAATACATTTCTTGCCTGGCAAGACTGTAGTTAAAAAACAAATGTCTCAGAGCTACAAAACATCAACAATAATTGTCCTTTGGAAAAGACAGGATATTATATAAGCATCAGATTCTTATAATGACTGATGTGTGTGTCTGTTTATGTCTGTTACATTGTGTGAAAACCCCTGTGAGTGCCATAGCAAAATTATTTCATGATGTTTCATATACAACAATAAATAAGAATTTGATAAGCCGTTTCAGTGCTCCCTACTAGAAATGTTTTCAAAACAACTCTTATAATACTTTCCAGGAACTGTGAAAAATTTACTAAATTGAACAGCTTCAGCTTCAGTTGCAGGTATTCACAAAGATAGATAGATTGTACTGAAATTATTAAAATATAGACACTGCTGCGTTTTAATTTTACAATAGCATAAATTTAAATAGGGTCGCACAGTGGCGCAGCAGGTAGTGTTGCAGTCACACAGCTCCATGGACCTGGGGTTGTGGGTCCAAGTATGTGAGGAGTTTGGTGTGTCCACATGGGTTTCCTCTGTGTGCTCCGGTTTCCTCCCACGGTCCAAAAACACATGTCGGTAGGTGGATTGGTGACTCAAAAGGTGTCCATAGGTGTGAATGTGTGTCACCCTGTGAAGGATTGGTGCCAAATCCAGGGTGTGTTCCTGCCTTGTGCCCAGTGATTCCGGGTAGGCTCAAAACCCACTGCGACCCTGAACCCGATAAGCGGTTTCAGACAATGAATGAATGAAGTTAAATATTCCAGTCATTAATTTCTCAGTTTATGCAATAATTCTATTTACACTTACTAACTTGGTTGATGAAAACACACTAAATTTACATTGATGTAAACATACGCCAGTGACTGTAGCACCTGAATGTCAAAACAAGCAAATCCACTGAAGATAGTGGTAGGTAGTAGAAGGTGGTGACTGGGGACTGTCCCAGAGAAAGTGTCAAGAGTGTCTAGAAAAGCACCATATAAGAGTAGCTATAATCCGTTCATGTGGTTGTGAAGAAAAAACGTTTTGAAAAAAAGAACAAAATTGGCTTTAATAACGTCAGAGTGGAAACAGAAATTGTTGAAATACGATAATGATATTTTTCAAACTGTATTGCTGTACTGTAGTGTGTGCATAGTTGGTCCTGTCTGGCCAGCTTCAAACACCAAACTCTCATATATTGTCTCTCTCCTATTTAATGAGGTCAGATACTGAGGATTCTTTTATCAAATACTTTCAGGTTCTACACCACCAGTGCCTGAGCTTGGTGGGGATCAGGAAGTGCCGTGACATCCCCGTCCTCCTCTCATGTCCCTCCCCTGTGTGTCCCAGCCCATCACTGTCCCCTTGTCATTCCCGAGTCCGTCTCTGTCTGTGTCCCCTTACTCCGCTCTTTGTCTTCCTCCCCCTCATGCTCAGGATATCGCAACTCCAACTCAATGACCGCCTGGATCGTCCTACCTGTCAGCCTGGCCGCCTTCTCCATCACCGGAATATGGATAGTGTGAGTAGTGATGGACAATACAATGCTTTATTTTCTGGTGATGTCATAATACATATTACTAAATATATCATGAGTAAAATCATACTTCTAGAACTAAGGTCCACAATCACAAGGTAGCTACCACTACCAGACTGTGGGTCAATTGATTCTGGGCCAACTACTGTTTTAACCGTTCTATAGAAATAAGAGTAAAATTTGTTTCCACAGATACGCCATGGCTGTGATGAACCACCACGTGTGTCCCGTGGAAAACTGGTAAAAACATATTTGGTGTGTGTGTCTGTGTGTGTGTGCACGCGTGAGTATTGATGAGAAAGTTTTTCAAACATGCCTTTAATGCATATCATTGTATGCAGGACCTACAATGTGACGTGTTCAGAAGAGACAGCCAAACCTGGCTTCCCTAAAACATGCTGCACCATTCAAGACATCCCACTCATTAGGTAACACACAGACTTTCAGCATATTCATCAAAAAACAAGCAGCACATACATGACACACAGCCACCCTGAAAAAAAATATATTTTTTAGCTCTGTGTCATGTGTGTGTGATTTTAAATATTGTAGGGTTTTTAAATGAAATCTGTCTTTTGCAGTAAATGTGGCTCCTTCCCTCCAGAGAGCTGCCTTTTCAGTCTCATAGGAAACGTAGGAGCCTTCATGGGTAAGTTTCCTGCAAGAATATATGAGAGTGTGTCACTTATCTAAATAGGTATCCTTTTAGTTAAGGGTGGGCAATTGATTTTTGCAATTCAAATATTTGCGTATTTTAATATGAGCTATAGGCCCTCCCCTAGATTTATTTTTTTCCCCAATCCATTCTGTTATCTGGTATAGTATATTCGACTAACTGTATACATCTTCACTCTTATTGTAGTGTCACTTTTATGTAATGGCATATTCTTTTCTTTCTTTCTCTCTCTCTCTCTCTCTCTCTCTCTCTCTCTCTCTCTAGTGGTTATGGTGTGTCTTCTGCGTTATGCTCAGATTATCGAACATAGTCATCACTGTTGGACCAACACCAGTGGCCTGGTGTCCGGCTTCATCAATGCTGTGGGTCTGGTTATGGTGGGAAACTTCCAGGTCAGTGTGTACTGTAATAAAGCCTGAATGTTGATTATATTGACAGGAGCAGTGTACTCAGATACAGGGTGTGCAGTGCAAGGAAATTATTCTGTATTTTACTGCTGATCCTGTTTAATAATTCTGTTACATCTGGAATGTCTTCGAAACGTTATGTAATTTTATGTTCCTTGTTAGACTTGTTGAACCATATCCAAGAGTGCAGCATAAAGTCCTGCTGCTTTTCTGTTGTATTTTTTGGATATCAGCTTATTGTAAATGTTCTGTGTCCAGGTGGACCATGCTAAGACTCTTCACTATGTTGGAGCTGGTGTGGCCTTTCCTGCTGGTCTGTTGTTTGTGTGTCTGCAGTGTGTGTTGACCTACCGAGTGGCCGAGACTGCCCTTGACTACTGGATGGCCCATGTCCGGGTTGCTCTTGCTGCTGGCTCCTTGGTGTCTCTGGTGCTTAGTATCCTTTGAAAACATATTTTAAAACGATAAATGGTAATTTATGGGCAGAGTTTGCTCTATAAAACTAAAAGAGTAAAAAAATAAATACATTATTTGTCTGTAAATTTAAGGGAATAGGATGTCAGACATTTTATTTTATTTGTGTGATCAACAACATTTGAGGTAACGAGAAGCTGTAAATGAATTTTATGTTGAATTATTAATTTAAAGTAATTATGCTGGATATTTATTTTTGTTCATTGGCTGAAATTTTATGCGAACAGTACCTATAATATAGTGTCAAAGGATGCAGCATTAGGAGGAAACTAGAGGAGCAGAGCAGACTCAAATGGGTGGGAGTAGATGGATAATTAACCAGACTCAGCATGAATTAAGTATGAGCTGCTTTCTAAGCATGCAGTCTTCAGAGAGCTGCTGTGGTTGCTTGAATACACACTCACACTCAGGATCACAGCCCTGGCAGCATGCTTTGTGCTACCCTTCATATAAATACACACCAAATATTAATTTGTATACACACACACACACACACACACACACACCTGTAAAGATCTCTTTTGTAAAGACAGTCTGTAGATCCCTGCATGCTATATAATTGTTAAAGAAAATGGATTTCTCTTTTAGTGACAACAATTAATTGATGTTTTTTTACTTTTTTTTTTACGTAAACTAAGGCAGACTCATGGACTGTGTCTCATGGACACAAAAAGCTTACTTAAACATTCAACATTATTTGAAGCAAAAGACTAATGATTTCGGGTCATATGCTAATTGGTGGATTATATGCTCGTGTTAATTGTTAGTCTCAGCTCCAGTGCTGAACTAAATAACAGCAAACTTCAGAACTCATATGTCTTAGAGATACAATTAAGTAATCATATATGGCATCATTTATATATAATATTTGTATAAAGCATGAAAGTACAATATTCTGTTAAGATTATCTAAGAGTAGACTAATTTGTTGGACTGATAATGAAAAATAGACAAATTATACTCTTCATCATCATCACTACTGTTTGCATTCCCTAACTGCTGACCTCAGGTGGCATCTTCTTCATCCATGAAAGCTTTGTC
This sequence comes from Hoplias malabaricus, assembly GCF_029633855.1. Taxonomy (NCBI): domain Eukaryota; kingdom Metazoa; phylum Chordata; class Actinopteri; order Characiformes; family Erythrinidae; genus Hoplias; species Hoplias malabaricus. The sequence continues at coordinate 5,663,791 of NC_089819.1, forward strand.
CTTCAGCACGCGGCTGCCATCTGCGAGTGGGTCTTTACCGTGGTCATTCTCGTCTTCTATGGAACCTTCACCTATGAGTTTGGCACTGTCACCAGCGAGACCATGATGGCTGGCCTCCAAAGAAACCTCCAGCACGGCTCTAGCGTCATGCTTGGTGGTGGTTCCAGAGGCCTGGGCGGAGGAGCCTCGAAGGGTCTGAAGTCACCAGGAGGCAGCAGTACCTCAACACACTTGAATTGCACACCAGAGAGCATAGCTATGCTTTAGAACCACACTGACTGCCTGGAGAATGAATGGAAAAAAAACTCCATAGGTGAAAAAGAAGCAGTATTGGAGTTTGTCTGGATTGCATGAGCTGGTCCTGGATTTTGTAATCATTGGTAGTTAATTTGTTATAGGACAAAGTTTCTCAACTCCTATACTGTGGACCCAGTGGTCTGCAGAGTTTATTTTCAATGCTTGGATAATCCAGCAGATGTCAGGAATGGCATTACGTGGCAAATCAGGTAATTCAGTTAACTACCAGTGACTGAAAGAAATCTGGCACCGGAAACTGGATTAAAGGCCCAGGTTAAATTCTGAGTTAGTGGTTACATTATGTATGCTTGTCTGGGGACAAATAATTTTTGGGATGTGATTACAGCATTGACATTGGGTGGAGACCTCTAAAATCAACCACAAATTAATCAAGTCAGTGGTCTCTAATGTCAGAGCGATACAATTGATAGCCCATGCAAAACAATCTAGCTACCAAAACATAATTGTTATTTTACAGAACTGTTTCTTCTCTTAAAAGAGGTCTGATTTTTATAGGATGTAGCCTGATATTTGACTTTATTCTGCTATGCTAGACATTTTGTCAGAAGGCTTGCTGTCAGTCAGGCAATGTTGACAAGTGCACCAGAGTTCCACATTCACAAGGCATTACACTGGTTTCAGAATTTCTCACCTACAATTTTTCTACCCTAATAAGGCTACATTCCTAACAACATTAAGATGAAAATTTAATGTGTGTGTCCCCAGACGTTCTTGTTATGAGAGTATGTCTGGTCCTGTGGTTAAAACGCTCTATGTGTGGTGACATTTGTTGAATTAGGATTAAGAAGGGAAACCACTTAGACTTCAGCTCTCGATACCTGAGCACAACCAAAGGCAAAAACCAGATGGGTCAGCAACCATTCTGTTAATGGAATAGTTTGGCAAACCAACTTTGCACTGCCTTTTCCCCTGTTCTTCAAACGTAATCAGTTAGCCAAACCTACTTGGTGCCTAAAGTTTGATTCTTAGGTTTGCACTGGAGGCTAATTTAGATGAGAAATGAAAACTTACAGGTGCTGCTGATAAAATTATAATATCATGAAAAAGTTGATTTATTTCAGTAATTCCATTCAAAAAGTGAAACTTGTATGTAATACTCATTCATTACACACAGACTGATATATTTCTAGTGTTTATGTCTTTTTATTTGATGATTATAACTGACAACTAATGAAAAACCCCAAATTCAGTATTTCAGAAAATTAGAATATTGTGAAAATGTTCAATATTGAAGACACCTGGTGCCACTCTCTAATCAGCTTATTAACTCAAAACACCTGCAAAGGCCTTTAAATGGTCTCTCAGTCTAGTTCTGTAGGCTAAACAATCATGGGGAAGATTGCTGACTTGACAGTTGTCCAAAAGATGACCATTGACAACACAATCAGGGCAAGACACAAAACTTTATTGCTAAAGAGGCTGGCTGTTCACAGAGCTCTGTGTCCAAGCACATTAATAAAGAGGCGACGGGAAGGAAAATATGTGGTAGAAAAAAAGTGTACAAGCAATAGGGATGACTGCACCCTGAAAAGGATTGTGAAACAACACCCATTCAAAAATGTGGGGGAGATTCACAAAGACTGGACTGCAGCTGGAGTCAGTGCTTCAAGAACCACCACCACACAGACATATGTAAGACATAGGTTTCAGCTGTCGCATTCCTTGTGTCAAGCCACTCAGCTTCAGAAGCATTTTGCTTCCAAGAAGGACGGGACTGCTGCTGAGTAGTCCAAAGTTATGTTCTCTGATGAAAGTAAATTTTGCATTTCCTTTGGAAATGAAGGACCAGAGTCTGGAGGAAGAGAGGAGAGGCACAGAATCCATGTTGCTTGAGGTCCAGTGTAAAGTTTCACAGTCAGTGAGGGTTTGGGGTGCCATGTCCTCTGCTGGTGTTGGTCCACTGTGATTTGCACCCAATGATTCCAGGTAGGCTCTGGACCCACCGCGACCCTGAACTGGATAAGCGGTTACAGATAATGAATGAATGAATGAATATATCAGTCTGTGAGTAATGAATGAGTATAATATACAAGTTTCACTTTTTGGATGGAATTACTGAAATAAATCAACTTTTTCATGATATTCTAATTTTATGACCAGCACCTGTAGCACATCTAGTAGCACTGGGTCGTTTGCTTAAAAACACAATCCAGTTTTGAAAGTGATCACTACTGCTGACTTTAGCTAGCACACCTCTGTCTATTTTTAGAGACAAAAAAATTGCTATTTGACTGTATTGGGGGAAACTTGTGTGAATTTGATTGTACGCTAAACTACTCTTTTAATCCTGCTGTGATTTTTGTTCGCTCCATCAGGTCATTTTCACTTGGTCCAGATTTGACTTCTCCAAGGTTGTAATAGAGAAGTATGATAATTGGGCCAAGTATGTTGCAATTGGTCAAGGGTCAAGTTAACTTGGCTTGGGTTTGTTTTTTGATGCACAGAGTTTCTGTGGTTTGTTTGTTGCTGCCTGATTTGTAGACATCGAGGGAATGGAAAAGGAGAATTTTATGGTTACAGTTTAAGGGGGTGGTTTTAGCTGCTGGATCCTGCTGTTGTGCTCCCCCTCCACCATTTGACAATTAAGTATTTGCACGTTCCACAATGAATGAAATCAAAATGAAGCATTTTTAAGTGCATTTTTATTTTTTTTTTAGATCTACTGAGTGATAATAATAATAATAATATAATAATAATAATAATAATTATTATTATTATTATTACTACTGAGTGATACTCTGAATGTGTGTGGCAAAGGGCCTGTAGTTAAGGATGTTTATTGTACTTGCTTGTAAGAATTGTGCACATGTATGAATTTAGCAAAACATTCTAAGAAAACCTAAGATAGTGTAGTTTAAGATTGCGTGAAATTGAGGAAAATAATGTGTCTTGATACTCTTCCTGCACTTGTTTTTCCCTGTAAAATCATGGATAACCATCTTATTTTGGTTGTTCTTTATGGCAAATTATTAACACACTTGCCTTTTATCAGTTTTGTTTTTTAATCTTTGATATAGGTCATGATACACCTTATTCACAATCGTACATAGCTTTCCATTGCTATGGTATTTTTTTCCCCATGAGGCTCCAGCCATGACCTGCTTCCACCATCTGTTTTTCTGAGTTATATTTAACACTGTAAAGTGACTGCTGATCTGTCCTTGGTTTGTGGACTGATTTTACTTGGTGAAACTTTCATTTGACTTAATAGAAACGTGCACAAAGCTAAATTTCATGCATTACATGAAGTCTCCTAAAACTTCACCTAAAATGTCTTGAATGAATGTCCCATCCACACAAAATACACATAATATATCGTTTAAAACATCTTCAGGGACTAAAATTTAATTCTTGTGTATTTTGACAGTAAATTATGTCTCTGTAGATGGACACAGATAAAATTGCTTATTTGCTGCTAACTAGTTTGTGTAGCTGCGTAGTTGCTAATTAGGTAGCCAGCTAATATTAACATTTAATATATAATTTCTAGCTTTTTTGCTAACTTTCACAGGTAAAATAAACGCACTCGACTCTGTTGGAATAGTGTCGACCAAATGAACTGGCTGTGTTCCAACAACAAGGGCTTTGTTTACAACATCATACTAACATGCTACACATGCTGCATTACTAGATGCACTATCACTGTCCTTTGACAAACTATGTGTTTAGTAGGATGCTGTGTTAGCCTGAAGTCTGGCTTGTGTTCCTCATTTTTTTTTTTCTTGACATACAATTGATGTGCAGAATCAACTGTAAACTACTAAGCTGCATATCCTAGATATTTTATCACATTCAGAACAGTATGATGCATGAAAAAATTATTAGCTACTAATATGTGGAATGTTTCACAAAGTAAATTCAAAGTAAAAAAAACACCTAATAATAAATACAAAGTGACATGTTTTAAGCCAACATTACATTCAAAAATTTGTTTTTTTGTTATTGTTTTTTTTAGATTATATTCTGTTGCCATATTCATCTGGTCCACCAAAGCATTGTTCTTTATGTATTTTATTGCAAAGACATTAGCTTAGTATTTTGTCGTCTAAGTGTAGCAGGAGGACACAGTAACTAGAGTAACCTGAGTGCCATTTTGGGAAATGGTGCCAAGACACTGCAGTGGTGGTCTGTAAACAGGTTCATGAATGGCTGGACTATAGAATTGTATTGGTATCCAGGCTGGTTCCTGGGAAACCACGTTTGAAATATATGAGGAGAAAGCTATTGGGGGGCCTTAATCTTCTGTTCCTGCTGTTTCTGAGAGTTTTTCTTTGTACAGGAGACTGGAAAAGCTACCATCAGTTGCCAGCGAAGTGGAGGTGCACATTGTCTGTTAGAGTTTACGGACACTAGGGTTTCTTCTAATTTTGCTGTTTTGGATTTTCAGTTATGTAAAGAAAGAAAACTTTGCAGTGGTGTAGTTACCATAAAATGACTTCATGCCAATTTTCAAAACTGTTGCTAAATACATGAGCCTTAAGGAAGATATTATGAACATGGGTGTCCAACAGTCTGCAGATACTTTAACCAAAGTTTCTTCTCAGTTGAGGGGTGTTAATGGGGAGCTTTTAGCCTTTTCCTGCCATAACAGGACTTCTCTACTCTTCTGAGAAGACTTTGTACACTGGATGTTGAAACATTGCTGTGAGAATTTGATTGCATTCAGCCTAAATGACCATTAGTGAGGATAGGTACTGATGTTGGACGATTAGTACTGAATCAGAAATGCCACTCCACTTAAAGGTATTGTATGAAGCTCCATCACTCCAGAGAACAGTTCCACTGTTCTACAGCCCAAGGCTCTAGCTGATGTTAGCATTGGGCATATTAAAAATATGTTTTCACACCCTGGTGTTCTCCAACCTCTGACAGGATTTGTATGTACTCCAGCTCTCCTTGTTTTCACTGTTTGTTTTAGAGGCTGCAATGTATTTTTGGTATGTTTTGTGCAGGCAGATTTCTGTGGTTAGATTTATTTAGCTGCACTCCCTAGAGTATTCTAACCAATGTGGCAAATTTCAGCCTTCTCATGACGCGGTATCAAGGCTTCTACTCTTCAGTCCAAATATCTTGTTTGCATTCTATATAAAGGAAGTTAATTACTAGGGCAGTTTAATTTATGTACTATTTGTGGCAGCTGAGAGAACATGTACAACCAAATTGAATCACTTTTCTTGATTCAGTTCTTGATTTATTTGATCCAGTTCAAAAGCTGTAAGCATACAGATATTCAGAACAGTTGAGATTTGGTCAAGATTTCCAACACTTGATATTCAAAGTAAGTTCGGGCAAGATGTCCAAAATATCATGATACATTTCCAGAAGATTTTTGTAAACAGTACACAGTATTATGTATTTAGAATTTCAAGAAGTTCAAACTAATGATGCACTACTCAATCAGTAGTGTTTTACTTATGGAATACTATTAAAATGAAAGTAAATTTTCAAGTTGAGTCAAGATTTGACAACAAACTGTAGCTATGCCATTAGTGGGTGCTATCATATCGCCCAACTGAAACTGGGCAGTTGGGAATTGCCTTGAAGTTTACATGATTTTTGATTGAAGCACTTTTCCATCAGACTGTGTAGAACACTAATAATCTGTGACCCGTCATTTTGACGTTATTACCTTTTGCAGTTGAGCCATACCAACACTAACCATCTCTACTGTATCTGCAGTGGTTCTGAGGAGTCTTAGTTGGAGCTTGAATTGATGCAGACCATTGGTTTAAATTGTCAGACCTCCTCCTGTTTCCCTTGTACAAGATCAGGATGAGGAGAGCTGTGTATTTTTCACTGTACAGTGCTGTATCATTCTGGTGGAAAAGTGCTCATTGTCGCCACTAGCGCTGGGGGCTACATTGATTTATCCAAAGTTATTGATTTGTATTTTCTTTCTGTAAACATGACCAATTTTCACTCTGATCTGTTATCTTCAGAGGGGCTATGAAGGAAAGTTCCCACAGAACATTTGTCGATTGCAATGTTAGTTTAAAATTTAGTTGTTGTGGCAATGTTAATGAAGGAAAAATGAATCTGCCAAGTGTTAAGGCACATGGTATTTGCTTTCTACTTGGTCAGAGCTACACTGAGTGTTACAGACACTGGATAACAACACAGCCTTTTTATTTGACGTTTATCAAGAATGTTGTTCAAATGTAATGGTTTTTCAGAATTGTCCCTCATCCCAGCCCTAGTCTGCACTGGATCTAAAAACCAGATTTGTAGTTACAGATACGTTTTCGAGACCATTCGATTTGGTTCCAGTCTCAAACTTGCGATTGTACAGCTACTATTTTTCAGTCTGTTTCGTTGGTACTAGCTGGAGCTTGACAAACAGTAGACACAAAACAATCAGAAAACCAAAGTCCGGTGAAAATTGCTTGGGCTGGGAAACTGCTTTCCAGAGACAACCACCAGATATGACAAGAAAGAGAGATCTGTGAAGATCTGATTCTCTATTAATTAAGACAATACCAACTTTTTACCTGTGAAGGTGTATTGCATTTCAACACAAAGCCTTGTAGCTACTGCAAAGTCAGCTTGGATCCCCATCGCATGTCTTTGTTTAACCAAATTGCGAGGGTTTTTTCAAGTTGAGGTGAAGAAGTAGACATTTGTTTATGTTCAGACATTTCTTTTGGAGCTTTGTTACTTTGTTACTAGCCAAACACACGCTGTTACTCAGAGCTAAGAGCCTGCCAACAGACGAACTGAAAACCTGTCACATTGTAATGCTGGTCAGAAGACATGATAGAATTCATGAGGTGGAATTGTTTCATGCAAATAATTCACTGGCTGAGGGGAGTGGCCAGGAGGGGACTTTTATTTTTGTGATGTATTTTCAATCTGTATGTTTATCTCTGAGCAGGAATTATTTTTCTGATGCCTTTAAGAGTAATAAAAAAAATAGATAGAAAATATTTTTTATCAGCACGACGGATTCTCGCAAGGTCAAGACTGAGGAGGGAGAGGTTAAAAATATCCCTCCAAAACCTCGGGGGAGGGACAAAGAGAATATTTTTTATTTTATAAATCACTTATGTAAATAATTAAAAGTTATGTATTACTTCAATGATTTTTTTTCCTTGTTTAATCAGAGATTTATATTTAATTACAGAAAAAAATGACAATGATAAATAAACAAGAGTATATGTTATATCTTGCTGGAATGTTGTATTTATTAAACGCACTTAATGGGGAAATTCTACTCTGAAGGCTCCAATAACAGGAACCAGGTATTTGAAAGGAAACTTCTTTAATTTGCTCCTTTCTGATAACCTTCTCACTTATCAGCTCCATCTTGCTGTTTTCAAAATTAGTGACGCTTTTAGCATATGATTTATAGAGGAAGCACCTAATGACTCAGCAAATTATTTGCTTAATGTGGCAAAACTCACAAAATGAGGGTCAATGCAAGTGACCTTCAACAAATGGGCAACTGCACAGTAGTCCTTATATTTCCAATCAAAACAGCCATTAAGTACAAGTTACTCAGTGCTGAGCAGATATTTCTAACACCATGTGTCCTTATCACTTTAGTTTCTTTAGTTTCTAAGACAGGGTCTGAGCTTCAGATCCAAAAGCATCCACAGCTGTATTTGTCCATTCTTCCACTGTAAGAATTGCTTCTCGGTGCTATGGATATGAAAGGATTTGAACCTCCAAGGATTTACTGAGAAGAGGAAAAAAACACAAAAAAGAAGAAGAAATGGCTGGAAATATAGACTGGTCGGCCCACAGCCCACACAACTTCACAGAATTTGTTAGGGCTCAACTTCATGAGAGACAGAATGTGCCACCAGCTTCTAAGAGGCGTTTTCAGATTATTAGATGTGAACAACTTAATGGAATGCATCAAAAACTTTACATGTCCAATTATTATTATTACTATTTTTTTTGAAAAACTGATTTTTCATCTTTATTAAGTTATTTCAGGAGGACAAAATACTTCCTCAATGTTTCCAGCTTTATTTTTTACACTAGAAAGAATGGAAAAAGTTCAAATGCAGTTAAAAAATAAGAAAGAATAAATAGATGTATGAATACAGTGGCAACATTTTAACACAATTATGTGTATTAAAAAAAATAGAATGGAAATCATCCTTGTTGAAAAGTACAAGCATCATAATCACACTTTGCCCGTCATTTAAACAAACTAAAGTTTTGTGCATTTGCATATAAAATGCAATATTACATTTCTTTTTATAGTAAATCTGTTTTCAAGTACAAGAGATTTCCAGAGTGTGGTCCAACCTGCAGCACATCATAATTAAGCCCTGTGTTTAAAATGTGCATTGGAAATGTGTCTGCGAATGAGGTCAGGTGTACATGGCTCCGTGCAGATCCTCCAGACGATGTTCTCTCTGTCTTCTTCGCTCCTGTATCCAAAACAAAAAATAGATTAAAATAGACAGAAACAGATAGACAGATCTATCCCCTGTACCAGCCCACACCCCCTCCACTCTCTGGAGCAGAAACAGATTCATTCAGGGACTGCAAAGTAGATTGATCCTTCATCTCATGGGATTTGTACTTCATACAGAGAGTGAAATAAGTATTGAACACACCACCAGTTTTCTGGCTTTGCTCATGAGTGATTTTGGCCCGTTCTTCCACAGCAACATTCAAATTCGGAAGGTTCCGTGAGCTCCTTCTATTGACTCCGAGCTTTAGTTCCTTCCATAGATTTTCAACTGGAATCAGGTCAGGTCCACACTCGTTTCATCTTCATGATCCTGGTAGATGGCAGCAGATTTTTTATTAAGAATGTCTCTGTACATTTGTCCATTTGTCCTTATTTCAATTATATGAAGTGTGCTGGTGCCGTATGCTAAAAAACAGCTCCAAACCATGATGTTCTCACCTCCAAACTTCACTGTAGGTATGGTGTTTTTTGGTTGATATGCAGTGCCTTTTGATCTCCAAACATGGTGTGTATTTTGGCATCCAAAGCATTCCATTTTTGTCTCATGTGACCAGACTACATTCTCCCAGTATTTCACAGGCATGTCTAAATGTTGTTGAGCAAACTTTAAATGCATTTCAACATGCTTTTTCTTCAGCGATGGAGTCCTGAGTGGTGAGTGTGTATACAGGCCAAGGCGGATGAGTGCATTACTTATTGTTTTCTTTTAAACAAGTGTACCCACTGATTCCAGAAATGTCTTCTGATAATTCTTTTCACTCCACTGTCTGAAATCTTGCGGGGAGCTCTTGGCCATGGCCGGTTTGTGGTGAAATTATGTTCTTTCCACCTCCTCACTATGGCCCCACAGTGCTCACTGGAACCTTCGGTTCACCCTCAGTACGTCATGCGACAATAACGTTGCGAAAGTCTTGAGAGAACTCACTGGTTTTACCCGTAATGAGATGTTTCTTGTGTGGCACCTTGGTAATGAGACACATTTTTATAGTCCTTCAGTTGAACCAGCTGATATTTGCACTAAGTGGCAGGATTGTTTTCTATTTTAAATAATTACTTCCATAAATACTGTTTGCTATGTTTTGGTGGTAACAATTACTTACCATCCTTTATCATTCACGTGTAAAACAAAATAAAAACTACATAAGGAGCAATTTCTGAGGCCATCAGAACTGTACATTTCATAGCTGTTGAAGCAAATCCTATCAAGACTCCTCCAAACACTACACTAGTGTCCCTCTGTACAATGTCTGAATAACTAAGTCCCGCTCCATCAAAGCATACTTGAGAATCATTGTAAATGATATTTCTGGGTTGATTTATGGTACAACTTTGTGTATAAAATGATACTATTTGGGTTTGTTTACCTTGTCTTTTTTAAATTCCTCGTAGTCAGGGTTATCTGTGGGCAGCTCAAATCGACACAGTGGACATGAATTAGTCTGAAACACAAATTAAGTAACTGAAGTATTCTTCTGTTTTGAAACACTCAAAAATGTATGTTCTATTTAGTTAAATTTATAAAAATGCTTATTTTAATATTAATAGATTTCACCAAGCATTTGTTTAAAAGAAAATGACAATGTGCTTTAAATGAAAATTAAGTAAGATAGAATTAAAAATGTATAAATAGACAAGTGATACAATTAAACACAGACAAAATAACAAAATAATTGGAGTTTGAGTTTTAAATGTTGAAGCTTTGCAGAAACTATTTACAAAGAAACATAATAATAATAATAAAAAAATTTGTTTTAGTGTTGGTGAATTACTTAGAACAATTCCTAATACTAGTTTGGTTTAAAGTGAGTAATAATATATTTTATAAGATGTAAATATGAGCTCTGAGCAGAGTATGATCCTGATAAAATTGGGGTGAACAAGTGTGTGTGAGTGTGTGTGTGAGTGTGTGTCTGCCTCACTTTGCCGAGCCAGGGCAAGATGCAGCCAGAGTGGAAGAGATGTTTACAGGGCATTTCTCTAACCGTCTCCTCCTCCTCAAACTCCAGCAAACATACCGGACACTTCAGTCCTTTATCTGGGCCAAAAGAAAGAGTCAATTACATCAGAGCTCACGTCAAACCCCTCACACTGCAAAAAAAAAAAAACAAACCACTCAAAACTCAAAACTGTAAAGACCCAAATTCTGCTCAACCAACTACAAATATTCAAGGCACATTGTGTGATTCAAGTTTGTTTTTCAGTTCGACTTCGCATTAATACCCTGCTAATATGGACACACGTAATTTTATGCATTAGTACCTTCACAGTGCAAATTTTCAAAACCAAAACACTATGTCCAAATGACGGTAAACATCCCTTGTGATTAGTGAGTTCCATTATTGTGCACACAGCTAATATATGTGTAATAAGAGATATATAATCTTCTTACAGAAGAAGCTGCATATGAGCTTTGAACTCAGCACTGGGTTGTGCGAGTTAGGGAACTGTGTTTTATGGAGTGACAGGTCACCATCCAATATCACTGGGATGTGCTGGAGTGGTAATTATGATCCAGAACAAATAATCCAGAATCAGTACTTGACTGCAGTAAGGTTTACGTGGTTGCGTTCTATCAGATCCTCGCAGAATTATTCCAACATCTAGTATAATACTTTGCTAGGAATGTGGAGGCTGTTAATGCAGTAAAGGGGAAACAAACACTTTCATAATGCCTTGGAATTCATAAATCAGCCAGGACATGACAAACAACAAAAAAACCCCAAACAACTTACCTGCTTGCTGTGGTGTTACACGGTGTAGAGGCATGTTCTGAACCACTGTTTTAGAGGCAGGAGGAGGGAGACGCTGGTCCCAGTCAGAAACGTCTAGCCATCCAGAGTCTATGTCTAAACCCTGCATCAGTGACCTGCAGAGTAATGATTCAACACCAAGTACAATTCTGCTGTCATTCCACAACACAGTCCTACATGTCCTTAATATAATAACTTTCCTAAAATTAAATATTTCAAAGTGATTATTTATTTTCCCGACGATCTGATGCTGAAAAAATTGTTTTGAAAATGTTGAACATCTTCACAATTGATGAAGAAAAAATGAAGTTCTCATGGACTACTAACTATCATCACCAGTAGATTGACCAGAGGAGGATGGGTCACCCCTTGTGAGCCTTGGTTCCTCCCAAGGTTTCTTCCTCAGCTGGGGGAGTTTTTCCTTGCCACTGTCGCCCCTGGCTTGCTCACTTGAGGGTTTACATTTGTTTTTACATTTCATGTCAAATCTTTGTCTTACTGGAATTCTATGAAGCTGCTTTGTGACAACATCAGTTGTAAAAAGCGCTATATAAATAAATTTGATTTGATTTGATTTGATTCACAATGGCTTTTCTCAAAAATTCTACATAATACATTGAACTAATGGGCAATTGGATTCCACATTATTACATTATTAATCATTACATTAGAATAATACGCTAAATTAATGCAAAAAAACATGGGTTAATAAGTAATTGTTACAAGAAACTGTCATTAATCTGACAAGTTATTTTAACAAGTGACTTGTCAGCATGGCATTACTAAGATCAACATCTTAAATCAACATTTGAATTAAGTTTCTGTTAAATAAGACAAATCTGTATTTTGAGAGACTAGTTCAAAATGCAGAAATAGTAATGATCATTTCATAATTACGTAACAATTATATGCTGGACCTATAAACAGTAGATAGCTTTATATATGTTTAAAAAAACTGTGTTTCTAATGTAGTGGCTATTAGAGCTCAGGTACCTGGCCAGTTCAAGGAGGGCATTCTGTCTGTACTGCTCTTCAGGATTTGTTGGTTCACAGTCATGTTCTTCAAAATATGAAGTCATCTCGGAAATGTAAACGTAACTGAAATATAGAGACGACGTTACAAAATGACAGGGAATAACTTTTTGGTACTTTTAGCCAAAGAGGATCATAGGCTCAATCCCAAATAGCTCCATAGTCCCTATGTGGTTTAAGGAACGTAGTTCTGTGTATAATTGTACTTCCTGTTGTATGTTGATCAGCTTTTGTTGAAATAAAAAGAAAAAACTAAATCAATTAAAGTTAAGTGGATTCTACCCTCTTTAACTGTAGCTGATAAGTCAAAATAACGTTACACCAAATGGCTCCCTGCTACCTATGTAGGTTATAAAATAGGGGGCTTCTCATTAGTGCTAATTATAGTGCCAAACAGTTCTCTAAGCTTATAACTAGACATATAAAACGTTATATTACACATACAATGCACTATTATAGTTTCTGCTTCATTAATTTATGACCTACATAGTGCACTACCTAGGGAGAAGGCAGATATTAGAACACCGCCGGCTAAGGCTCTTCTATTGATATCTGGCAGCTAAAGTTGGATAATGAAGCTAAGAACTTTAGCTCGCGTAATTTTCATTAAAGGTACATTAGCGCGACTGTATGAAAGCTAGTTGAAATATGTTAACTAAGGCTATTTTTCTATTACCGTTAACTAGCTAAGACAGTTTGCTATTCAAAATAGCAGCTCTGTTCCGTTTACACACTTCAAAGTTACACTAAAGCGAGTCTTAAAGGGAGTAAGGCCTACCTCACCTTTATTTGCGGTGTATTTTTACATGTTATGTCGTTTTAAACACCGTATAATACGCATATTTATAGAGAAATAACGTATCATACCGTCAGTTGGTGAGTGGTGAAACCTGAGCTAAGGCTGCAGTGTCATCGGGCCGAGTCCAAACCTGCTTCCTCTTCCCTAACTAGTGCACTACACAGGGCGCTGAAGAAGCCTTGATTCCGCGGCCCATTTAGGCAAGGCAAGGCAAGGCAAGGCAAGTTTATTTATAGAGCACCTTTCATACAGAAGCAATTCAAAGTGCTTTACAGAAAAAGAAATTACATTAAAAGCCAGAGTAAAATCATAAATTCCAATAAGACAATTACATAAAAAGAGTAAAATGATTAAAATGATTAAAACAATTTAAAATGACAATAAATGAAAAGAAATAAAAGAAATAAAATGCCGTTACAGAAAAGTGCAGAATATTTTAAACTGAGCTGTAAGCCTGCTCAAACAAGAGAGTTTTAAGTCTTGATTTAAATGTGTCTAACGTTGGGGCACTTCTAATATTCTCAGACAGCTGGTTCCATTTAAAAGTGGCATAGTAGCTAAATGCTGCCTCTCCATGTTTAGTTTTGACCCGAGGCAGGACTAACTGACTAGTTCCTAAAGATCTGAGATCTCTGCTCGGCTCATATCTCTGTAGCAGATCTGATAAATACGCTGGTCCTACCCCATTGAGACATTTATAAACCAGTAATAACACCTTAAAGTCTATTCTATAACAGACTGGTATCCAGTGTAAGGATTTGAGGATGGGGGTGATATGATCTCTTCTTTTGCTCCGAGTGAGAACTCTGGCAGCTGCATTTTGAATCAGCTGAAGCTGTTTAATGGTCTTTTTTGGAAGTCCAGCTAAGAGACCATTACAGTAATCAATCCTGCTAGAAATAAAAGCATGGATAAGTTTCTCTAGGTCTGGTTTAGTCAGAAAATCTCTAATCTTACTGATGTTCTTAAGATGGTAAAATGCTGATCTAGTAACCGCTTTAATATGACTACTAAAACTGAGATCTGAGTCCATTGATACACCAAGGTTGCGAGCCAGTTCTTTAGATTTGAGGGCTCTCGAGTCCAGATACGTAGCCAATCTTTGTCTCTCAGTGCTATTCCCAAATAGTATAATCTCAGTTTTATCTTTATTCAGCTGCAGAAAATTGTGTCCCATCCAGTTTGTGATGTGTTCAAGGCACTTGCTTAATAAGTCAACTGGGCCAGAGTCGTTTGGGGACAGGGCCATGTAAATCTGAGTATCATCTGCATAGCTGTGATAGGACAGCCCATAGTTCTGTAGAATCTGGCCAAGAGGAAGCATATATAAATTAAATAAAAGTGGACCAAGAATAGAGCCCTGGGGGACACCACAGGTTACTGGCATGTTCTCTGAAATATTATTTTCTATTTCTACAAAGTAGTTCCTGCCTTCCAGGTAAGAAATGAACCACTTCAGGACTGTTCCTGAGAGTCCAACCCAGTTTGCGAGTCTATCTATAAGAATCTTATGGTCAATGGTATCAAAGGCAGCACTAAGGTCAAGAAGTAATAGAAGAGATACCTTTCCAGCCTCTGTATTTAAGCGGATGTCATTAATTACCTTGATTAGAGCAGTCTCAGTGCTGTGATTAGACCGGAACCCGGACTGGAATTTGTCTAGGCTACTGTTTATGGACAAGAAACCAGTGATTTGCCTGAAAACTATTTTCTCAATGATTTTGCCCATGAACGGTAGATTAGAAATTGGCCTGTAGTTACTTATCAGAGAAGATTCTAAATTTTTCTTTTTTAGAAGAAGCTTTACAACTGCAGTTTTTAGTGAGCTCGGAAAAACCCCCGACATGAGTGAGGTGTTTACAATGTGGAGTATGTCTGGTGCTATAGTGTGAAACACACTCTTTAAAAAATTGGTTGGTAGTGTGTCAAGACTGCAAGTGGATGATTTGAGATGATTAACTGTGTCAGTTAAAATATTACTATCAACAGTACTGAACTCTGACATTTTAACTAAGGAGTTTTTATGAGGTGATGGAGAGGGTACAGACTCATTGTTGGATATAGATGTACTAATCGCTTGTCTGATATTCTGGATTTTAGTGTTAAAAAAGAATGCAAACTCATTACATCTCTCAGTTGATACTAATTCAGGGGCCATTGGTGTGGGTGAGTTAGTAAGTCTGTCGACCACGGTGAAGAGGATTTTGCTGTTGTTAGTGTTATTGTTGATGATACTAGAGAAATAGGATTGTCGTGTTTTGCATATTGTCGCGTTGTATTGACGTAGCCTATCTTTGTAGATTTCTTTGTGAATATGAAGACTTGTTTTACGCCATCTGCGTTCTGCCTTGCGACACTCCCTCTTTTGGATTTGAACAACAGAAGCATTTCTCCATGGTGCTTTCTGTTTGCAAGACAAGGCCTTCATTTTAACTGGCGCAATCTCATCCATTACACTGACAATTTTTGTATTAAAACTATTCAGCAAATCATCAATCACTCAGTAAATATAAAATATAAATTTTATATTTAATGCTCTACATAGGGAGCGAGAAGCCATTTGAGTGTCAAATAAATGGGTCGCTGTCACATGTATCGCCAGAGGGTGCAGCTGAGCTAATGCTGTATTTTGTGCCACTTTTGAAAGGGGAAAAAATAAGCGAAAATTATTTGAAAATAAAAATACCAAATTAAATATTTCATAGTGGTTTTATTTGCTTGAGGTAAAAGGCTCAGTTCCAGTGAAACGTATCCGGGCAGAATATCTCACAGTGGTGATCAATGGAACAAGATCTGAGTCAAGGTATTGAAATGGTTACGAGAAGAAAAAAAATAGTAATTGAATAGTCTGTAGTTACCCCTTAAATTTTTAGACCTGAAAAGCAAAAATTAGCTAGGTTTAAATTCATGTTTCACTTTGCAGCAGCCCAAGACCAGCCAATATATTTAATATACAATAGGTATAAAAAGGCATCTTGCCAGGTTTTTGTGACGTATAAAATAAAATAAAAATTCAAAAATATCAAAAATGTATTTTCAAATATAATCTATTTCTATCTTTAATTTGACCCATAATCTGTGAAATTCAACTGAAACACAAAGTGTAATCACCCATGACCTGTTTGCTGCCATCATTATGACCACTACATGATCATGACAATGACAATTTGGCCGTTGTCGATGTCGGTCAGATTCTTATGTTTGCCCTTTTTTCTGTTTCCAACACCGTCAAGACCTAACCATTCACCCGATCCTTGACAGGTGCCATTATCATGGCATAACCAATGTTATTCACAACACTTGTCAATGCTTTTAATCTTGTGGTAGATTGGTGTAAACTGCTTAAAACAAGATATTCTCCTGATGACCAGGTGCATGTTCATTGCCCTGCAGCTACATCATTCTCATTGATTTGGTGAGGAAGTCCAGGGGAGCTTCACCTGTGCCTAAGAAGTGTGAATTTAAAATAAATAACTAAAAATAAACTCACATTACAACCAGGTTTGTGAAGAAGACTATACTTTATATTAAGACAAGATTTATCGCTTCTGCAGAATGTAGAACACTTCCAGAACACTTCAAAACAAACAAGTTTCTGTGTTCAGCAGCGTGAATTTCTAACAGAAACTTGTTCAACTCTTCCTATTATTACAGTTTCCAGTCATAAACATTATTTATCATGCACTATGCATAACTGTTCACAAACAAACATGGTCAAAATATACAATGCACATGTATTTATAGCCATAGGGATACTGGCTAATGAATGCATAATAATGTTCTCAAAGAAGTTGACACTACAAAGATTTTGAGGCAAAAGGACAAAATGTCAGCTTATTATGATTTATAGATTCTTATAAACCATTTTATCGAGGATTTTTCAAATACTTTATAAAAGTGGGACTTTGAGTTTCCTGATAGATATGTGATGTACATCCTGTTCAAAAGTTTGGACACCCCTGGTCAAATGATGTATTTTTTGTTGATTTTCTAAAGGGTACAACTCTAAGACCATTCAGTAATTTTCACTCATGTTTTTTTCCCCTCCCATGTCATGGAATAAGACAAATTATTGTTTTGCAAATAGACAACATTGTATCTCAGTAGAAGCTGTGTTAAACTCTTTTTTAACTTGTACAAATCATCAATTCACTTGATCATTGGCATCAAAACTTTTGCACAAACTTTATCCAATTAAAGTTCCTATTATTACTCCTCAGTTTAACAAACGTCCACTTTTCTGTGTCCAGAAACAGCTGAAAGTTGTTCATTTTCAGCTCAGCTGTCCTGAAACACTTCACTTCGAGGTGTATTTTCCTGAAGCTTGAACATGGTACAGTTCTAGACATTGTCCTAAAATTAGAACCAGGTATAGCTCTAGACGTTACCTTTTTTAAAAATAAAAAACAACACATGAACAAAAGCTTAAGCAGCAGTGAGCATCGTCTAGTACCCTTTCGTTTCATTGCCTAGCCCCAAACAGCCAAGATATAAAAGCAGAATGAAATCGATCCTAGTCCCTGCTTTCAGTGTCATGTTGTTGACATCCTGAACTTCCCCAGATGTTCTGCACAGCTGCATCTACAGTCCAACACCCTGGAGCATCTCAGAGACCTCTTATTGGCTCGTTTTCTAGTGGCTCGTTATGTGTCATCTTTGTTCCCACTGAAGCTAACAATCAGGATGATGATGATGATGATTATGACCCCAACTGAAACACCTGCAGCCACTAGCTTCCACTTCATGTTTTCAAACCTCTTCTTCTGCTTCACTTGGACGGTCGTCTTGGAGAACACTTTGCTCTGAAAGCAGACAAAGAGAATGATTAAGTTTAACTGCTGCCAATCATTTATTACAGACTTGTCCCACACTACAGAGCTCCAGGATCCTGGGGTTGTGGGTTCGAGCCCCACTCTGTGTGACTGTCTGTGAGAAGTTTGGTGTGTTCTCCCTGTGTCTGTGTGGGTTTCCTCCAGGTGCTCCTGTTTCTTCCCACGGCTCAAAAACACACCTAGGTGTTGAGTGTGTGAGTGTGTTGCCCTATGAAGTACTGGCACCCCCTCCAGGATGTGTTCCCGCCAGTGATTGCTAGTAGGCTCTGTACCCACCCCGACCCTAAATTGAATAAGCCATTACAGACAACGAACGAATGAATGGTCCCCCACTAAGAATTAAGAAATGTGAGCCAGTAACCAGAAGGTTGTGGGTTCAAATCCCAGTATAGACAGGGTGTTCCTTGTTGTGCTTTTGGACAAAAATCCTATATCCCTTTGACCCCAGGTACCACTAGGCAAAGTTAGGCATGACATTTTTCTCATATACCAACTCGGTTTATCATCATCATCTTCATCATCATAATCAACACCAAATGCATTTAGATGGGGAAGTTCTGTGTGGCTTTGCTGTGGGCATGGAAGCCGGAGGCCCCCAATAAACAGGAGAACACAGTCATGGAAGAGAGGGAGATGATCGATTGGTCATGGGATGCAAAGTTTTGTCACAGGATACTGAAAAGATAAAAGGAGGATTGTGCCATCCTACTACACACCCTGAGCGAAGCTAATTGTAATTTCTTGTACTCAAGGCCTCAGACAGCCATGGCATCACCAGGGATGGAAACAGTGATCAGTATCAGTACTAAAGACTGATATGACACTTCTGTTTAATTTTTATTTTTCCACCACACAATCAAAAACATGAACTGACCCCAACAAGAACAGATAAAATTTATGGTCGCACTTTATCTGCGTAGAACCATTTACTTTAGCTGTTATAGTTCACATTCTAGTGCTGTATTAGTATCGTACATGTGCTTGGTGACCATCTACTTCAGGATGAGATAACTAAATTGTTGTTTCCAAAGATGAAGGAGAACATTAGGTTCTGCAGGTAGCTTGTTCCAGTGTTGTGTTTTTTGTACCCAACCATTAGGCAACCAATTTCTAGCAGTAAACAATCAGATACAGGGGAACATTTTCAGGTGATTTTTCAGCTTGCTCCTCACTACACAGAGTTATAAAACTGACTGGACTAACAGTTTTTACTGTATTTCATATAGTTTACCCACTATATTTTTGTCTATTCCAGTTTAACCTCAGATAAACTACATATCGCAATACAAAATATCTTCAAGTATCATGATAATACTTAGTTTGCCATATTGTCCAGCCCTTGTTAGAATCATGACCTTTTTGTTCAGTTGTGGTCCGTGTTTGTTTTTTCTTAGATCCCCAGTTGGTTTGGGGTTTTGTGGGACTGTGGGAACTGATTGACCTTGCTGCCCAGACTCCAGGCACACACAGACACACACACACAGACAGGATGAGAGGATTGTTTCATTCATTTCATTGCAAAAGGAAATTGATTTCTAAAATTAATTGTGTCTGCTAAAATCAGGATGTGCATTCTTTTTGTACATTCCCTTATACTCCACCTAGGGCGTATTTATAGACCCCAATATGACGTTTCCTGCCATTTCACTGGCTGTTGTTGGACCTTGGGGCACTGGAAACTGTTGTCAAGTGTAATAAAGCCTGCTGCAGGCCAAAAATTCATGATTAGTGTGTCCACAGGTTTTCCTGACTTCCGCCCAGACAGCCGTAAAACCTGCCACTGTGGACAAACATGTATGAGGATATGACTTAGTGTTACATAAAGAAAAACTAACAATAGAAAAGCAAGAAGAGTAAACAAAATGAAGGAAAATTTCACCCCGAGCAACCTTCCCTCACAATTAGTATAGCAAATGCATAGAGGCCAACAATGCTAAATATACATTTGTTAGGACTAAAAAAAAAAAAAAGTTGGCACACATCACTCAGGAATACAGAGTGAGGCAATAGGCATTACAAAGGCAATGCTATGGGTTTTTAATACACCTCAATCTGACATAAGGCTGCACATTGATTTTGAGGTTAATATAAAGACAAAATTTCATGTGGACAGAAATTGATATGGATTGGTGTGGAACTGTCAATCCTACTGATATTGCAATGAACACTAGTAAATATAAGTAAATTCAAAGAATAGTTGTTTGATAAGATTTATAAAACGACATTATTACATTTGTATATTGATGCATTATGTATATTCTGCAAGTTTAATAGGAACCAGATGTAAAGGTAGAGCATATTCACCTTCTCTCTCAGCTCGTCAGCTCGGTTCTCCAGCTCACCCAGTTTGCCCTCACGCTCGCTGGCCTTGTTGATATTGTCCAGCATGATGACTGTGACCTCATCCACCTCCTTCTGGGCCTGCTGCAGCCGGCTCTGCCCGTTCTCCTGCAACCGGATAGCACAAAACACTAACCTCAAAAAAAGGGGTCTTTCGTATATAAATATATATAAATAAATAAATCTGTGATTTGTTAATTCCCTTTATATAACTGACAAAGATCCAGAAAACAAAAGATTTCCAATGTGTTTATATTTTGGAGGTATAAACAAGTTAGGAATTTGATGCCTGTAACGCACTCCAAAAGTTGGGACAGAGGCATGTTCACCACTGTGTTACATCACCTTTCAAATAATATTTAACAATTTGGGAACAATGGAATTTCTGCCAATTCATGCTGTATACATGTTTTCAGCTTCAAAACAGCCCACAGTTGATGTTGTCCAATTCCTCACTTGATGATGTGCCTGATCTGGACTTCAGGCAGACAGACATCCCACCCTGTGTCTGTGTGTGCCTGGAGTCTGGGCAGCAAGGTCAATCAGTTCCCACAGTCCCACAAAACCCCAAACCAACTGGGGATCTAAGAAAAAACAAACACGGACCACAACTGAAGGCTGCATACAAACAAAAACGGGTCTGAAATGTGCGTACGTAACATCTCACACACATTGGTGGTAAAGGAGAGAACTGCAAGTAAATGTGCAAACCATCCTCACGTGCATCTGTCTAACACAGAAAGATTAAAGAGGAATAAGGAAGATTAACACTCCTTTAAAATAACGATTCGTTTTATATTCCTCATTTTTTAAAGTTTTTTTTGCTTGCTGTATATCATAGATAATTACAAGCCTAAACAGCACAAAAATCACAAAATTGCACTTACCTATATAAATAGGCAAAAGGCGGATGCACTGTCTGTCATTATGGCTTTTTGGCACTACTAAGACCTAGCTAACAGACAAAAGACGACAACGTTTTCAGAGATCATGAAGATTTTTTTGCGGATTAGGATGACTGCTTAATGAGCCAATTAAACACTGTTTACTGCTGCAGCCATATGCTGTCATTCAACTAACTTGAGTTTGCTTGTAATGCCACAACTGAGGCCACCAAACAAAACAATTTACCTCGCCTCTATCTCTGAAACAGTAACTTCTACGGCACAGTCTCCAAAGTTTCTCTTTTTTGTCTTTCGGTCCTTCATTTTCTCCACTATCTTATACGAAAATGAACAGAGGAGCCCATATTGAAATATAACCACGTTTATCTGCATTGATCATTAATAAGTAGATGTGGGCGTTACGGGGGAGGAACATGAGGTTGGTTCATCTGCGCACATTTTGAAGACGTTTGTGGTTTATAAAGAGAAAACAGCGTTCAGGTGTGCGTATGCATGATTTTATAAATCTGAATTTTTTTGGGGCGTATGCCATATTCTAACTTTGTGTGCACACACACTTTCACGCCAGAATCCACGCAGAGTTTTATAAATGAGGGCCCAGAAACCTGAACTCACTGAACCATAGCACATGTTTCTACTGTCTTTCAGACATATGATCTCAGACCCAGAGAAATTGGCAGTGTTCCTGCATAGATTTGATGAATGACATTCCCATTGTGCAACAAAATCTTAGGTTATATTTCTTGCAGCACTTGACTGTGACATGTGGCTATGTGGCTATATTCATCAATATTGCATGTCACGTTCTCATGCAATGCCTTCTGAGGTCTTGAAGGTCTTGCAGATTTAAAAGTGGTTCCCAGCTGGCCCTACACCAACTAAGATTTTTGCAGAATCCCTGAAACTTTTTACAATATTATGTATGCTAGATGGTGAGGACCTAAATTCTTTGAAATCTTTTGTTGAGAAATGTTCTTTTTGAACTGTTTGGCCCCACTCCAGGTGACTGTGAGGAGTTTGGTGTGTTCTCCCAGTGTCCGTGTGGGTTTCCTCTGGGTCCTCTGGTTTCCTCCCACGGTCCAAAAACACACGTTGGTAGGTTGATTGACAATTCAAAAGTGTCCGTAGGTGTGAGTGAATGTGTGTGTGTGTGTGGAAATCTGTAAAATATTCCAATACAGAAACAAAGGACATCAATATATTGATAAATATCTGTATTGTGTTTAAATGCTTTATTACAAATTGTGACAGTTGTGTACAATTTTTGTGAATTTAAAACAGCTGCAGGTATCTATGCACAGTTCTCTTTGTGGAGAGGTTGGAACTGTTTTCAAAGCATCTGGATTGTTCTACTGTTTTTCAATGCCTCATTTCTGCCCAGCAGCTCAAAACACACTGACCACATTCCACACACACATGGAGCAAATGCACACACTATGATTAGAGGCTAACTGGATCAATATTATCACAATTAGTGTCCATTTTGCTAGAATAATGGACATTAGGAGGCATAAGGAAAGAGGCTACAACCTGTCAGTAAGAGCACTGAGTTGGATGAAAACACAGTGTGAACTGGACTTGAACCCTGTTAGAATGTGATTCCCTGGAGTACCCTGACTTGCAGATTTTGATTCTATTCCTACTACAACACCTGATCCATCTAATTAAGCCCTTCATGAATTAAAGTGGGTGTGTCACACCAGGAAACCGCTAAAATATGCAGAGCAGGGGACTTCCAAGGGGTCAGAAGGCACTGCCATTGGAGTACACTCGACAATGGGATAGCAGAGTCAATTATTTGAGATTTTAGGTCATTTGCACATATGATTGTGAAGGGTAAAATCATTCAGGCAGTTTTCTGGAAGCCTTCCCTTGAGTTCTGGTTGCTCTAAACTTGGGGAATTCAGTTCTGGAAGCATGCCCCATTCTTTCTGTTCTCCGCAGCACTTGTCAGGCTCAGCTAAACAACAGACAGAGCAGGCTAGAGACACTTGGTGCCTTCCAAATGAGCAGGCCACCAAATTCAACAACGAGGCCATTGTGACAATTGCAAGGCTACAGATTCTAAAAAATGCAAGCATTTAAAGTTGTGGATAGCCTCCGTGTCTGGCAGCTTTACTCCAAACAAAGAAAGCCGTATATTGTATAAGCTCTGACCTCGCTGGCTGTCCACCCCGTCCTGGCATTGGCGGAGGAAGCCCAGGGTCCAGGAGTCATGGCCAATGCGGCCATGGACCCGCAAGGGCCGGGAAACCGTCAACTGTGAGATGAATGGACATCCCAGCAAACCTGACTCATTTTTCATATTCACTCCCCTCACGTCACATACACAGCACACACATCTGAGGCACAATAACAGGAAACAGCCGTAGGTGAGCTGTACAACACTGAAAGACCCTATTCCAAGTCTCTGATGACAGAAGAACATACGCTTGTGCTCTTTGGGTTAATGTCATGTTTATTTCAATCCTTCAGAAGTCTCTGACCGCACTCTGATGACATTACAAATAAACAAATCATATTATATTCATTCTGTGTTCAAAGGAATTGGATTGTTCTCGGTTTTTCCACTGTGTCATCCACAATAACAATGCTTTACAAGTTATAACAAGTTCACTCAGATCTGTTAATTCCAACTTCATTCAAATAATTTCTGGAATTCCAGAGTGGATTCTGGTATTCAGTTGTTACTAGGTCCTATCTTGATATCACAAAATAAATGCCCCTTTTTTTTTTATTTCAAATTCAGTCAAATCCATCCATCCACTATCTGTAACCGCTTATCCAATTTAGGGTCGCAGGGGGTCCAGAGCCTACCTGGAATCATCGGGCGCAAGGCGGGAATACACCCTGGAGGGGGCGCCAGTCCTTCACAGGGCAACACAGACACATTCACACACACACTCACACCTACGAACACTTTCGAGTCGCCAATCCACCTGCAACGTGTGTTTTTGGACTGTGGGAGGAAACCGGAGCACCCGGAGGAAACCCACGCGGACACGGGGAGAACACACCAACTCCTCACAGACAGTCACCCGGAGCGGGAATCGAACCCACAACCTCCAGGCCCCTGGAGCTGTGTGACTGCGACACTACCTGCTGCGCCACCGTGCCGCCTTCAGTCAAATCAAGTCTTGAATTTCCAAAGGAGTTAGGAAACTGGGTCATTCGGTACATTCATATTGGACATCATAAATACAAATTACCCTTGTGGCAAATCCATATCATTACCATTGACTTTGAAATACTCAGAGAGTTATAGCTGTGGACTTTTTGTTGATTTGAGCTAATTGTATAATTACTAGAGCCTATCGGCATGGAGACCACTGTGGCTACAGTCTTGAATATGACCAGGTTTGTTACACTGAACAATGTTCAGCCAAGGGATGACAATTTCTGTTGAAAATAACAGACGACACGTGTATTCCCAGTGTTTCTAATATACCACTAGTAAACTATATTAAAACTGAACATGGAGTATAGTCGATGAATGAATGGCCACTAGCAGGATGTGCCTCTCTCAACACTTCCCTCTGGAGCCTCCTTCCTTCCTTTCTTTTCCTCCTTTTGCTCTCTATAACCATTTGAAACCTGGAATTTCCTCAGAGTTAGGAAACCCCCCTGGCTAATTTGCATTGCCATTCAAAAACCAATGGCCCAAGTACATTCAGGTGAATTAATCAGTGTGATTATATAAAGCAGAAGTTCCCTTATTCTCCAATGATGAGAACACTGAGCGTCAGATGAATCATACATTAAGCCAATCCTAATACATTATCTCCAGTGTCTGGATAAAGTATTAAGGTAAATACAAAAGTGTCAATTCTGTAAAACTCAACTCAACTCAACTCAACTTTATTTATAGAGCACTTTAAAAAACACCAACAGTTAAAACAAAGTGCTGTACAAAAGATGTTTATAAAACAAACTAAAACAAAATAAAATAACCAATAATGAAAAATAAATAACTAAAAAACAACACTAATAAAATTAATAAAAGAAAACAAACGTCTCATGCTGAGTTGAAAGCCAAGGAATAAAAATAAAAACATGTTATAGTGTTAAATGAGGAGATACTTTGGTCACAGGTTCAATTTCTCTACTATCGTTCCATTATTCCAAATATAATCCTACTTTCTACATCATTCTTCTATTTCTCCATTCACTATTTCCTGTACTTGTCCACCATTTTCAATATTGTCACATTATTTGTCTCATTTTTCCACTACTTCCTTTATAATCCTTTTATAACCTCCTTATTTCTTTCTTTGTCTATTGCTTTCCAATAACTTTTCTCTGTCTAATTCTGTTTTGACAAGTGTTTCCTTCACTGTGCGCAAAGAAATGACTCTGTGTAAAGATGTGTAATCTGCTGTAGATAAGATCGATTTGTACACTGTTCTTTAAAGGGGAGTTCAAATTTTCTGCATAATTTAACGATTAAGATCAAAGTCGTTCTGTACGCCATGGCATGGAATTGTTGATTTAGGTTCACAGTGGAATCTAGACACATCTGAAGCTATTTACGGCTTTCACACGGGAAGCTATTATATGAAATGATTATAAACACATTGCCTGATACTTGAGACACTGGTTAAGATTTACTTTCATGGTGTTAGGCCCACAGGCAAGGTGTATGGATGCAAAAACAAACACAGTGCCCTTCTTTACTATTTAACTTAGCTATTTATTTGAACATAACCAGCGTTGCATACCAAACGTCAGCAGTATGTAGGTCAATTTGTTGTTTGGGACAGCAAGTATAAAAATAATAATAAAATGGCACAAATAAAATGTGACATTGTAACCCCTGGTTCCCTCCACTACCACTGTAAAGAAATCTCCCTCAGTAACTTCTCACACAATAACAACAACAACAAAAAAGTTTAATTCTCTAAAGGAACGACTACTGCCACCGATTTATACGAATATATATTTAGAGTGAATAAAATGGAGGGGTTCGCCTTTAATACATCACCCACAAGAGGCCTAATATAAGATGCAAGGCATTTAAAACTGTCGGCAACATAAGTGCCCAAAGAAAAACGTCACCCTGTGAGAAACGCACAGAGAACGAGCAGTTCAGAGAAGTTTAACTATAAATAAGACATTTTAGGCTGCAGGAAAGGACTTACCATATTTGTCTCTGGTTGTTTTAAAGGATAGTTATCACCCTCTTATACTACATTTGACAGAAAACCCAACACAAAGACGCTACTCGACTCTTAAAAGCGGTCCCGAATGAAAACGAGTTGCTGTCCAACTTCAGAAGTGTCCTTCTTTCGCTTTAAGCCCACTTTTCTGGGAGTTGTGGCTTCAATTTACAACTTTCAATGTCGTTTTCTCTAGCCTTGCGCCTGAGTGTCACCGCAGGCAGGAGGAGCACTCTTTTATTTACCACCCGTTTTTGTGTTAAGCCCCGCCCACCCCGCGCTGTGATTGGTAATTCATTCCGGCGTTAAGGCGAGGCTTGGAACGCAAAATGGGTGGATAGTAAATAAATAAATAACCAAAAATATGCAAAATCTAGGTTAGCAAATATAGATCATTTTTTAATGTTACTTTATGGATTTATTTTTTTTTTAATCCAGATTCACGCTAAAATTGTGTACTGTATAAGTCCTATTTTTTTTCCATATTTGGCCAGTTTAAATAATATTTTCTATTTTAATAATGATAAGAATAATGGGTTGGAAATGTACATTAAAATTTAAATTACAACATATAAGTTTTATTTTAGAAGCCTCTGGTTAGCAACGACAGAATGGTGAATATAACGTACATTTATCAACTTTAAAACCACACATTCGTAATCATTAGAGCTTGATTCAAACGTCGAATGAGCTTAAAATGTCGAATGTTTTGTGCGGAGAGTTGACTTGACATTTGGACAGCTGAGATGCCCTTATCAACAAGAACAGCCGTCTGTGTGTGTGTGTGTGTGTGTGTGTGTGTGTGTGAGAGAGAGAGAGAGAGAGAGAGAGAGAGAGAGAGAGTGGCGCTGGGTGGGGGTATTTCCACATTTAATTTTAGAAAAAAGGCAGAAAGATAGAAAGAAAGACCAGAAACTTTATTCTCTCAGTTCCTGTTGTCTCACCACAGGAAGTGCTCCATGTGTGTCTTTACATATTAAACATATTAAAGACACACAAAAATAACACATAATCTCATCATTTCAGTTTTAGTTCATTGGCTGAGAGAGTCATTTAGCGTGGTTGGTTAAAAAATTGTCTACAGCTCCAATATAGTTGTGTTAAAATATGGATTTTTGTTTGTGAGTGAGCATTTATCTTCTGATGTCTGGCTCCTATCACCACCAATTTGAACTATTCTGAACCAGTTTTTTTTACAGCGCACGTCCCACCAGACTCATACCAAACTCTCTGTTACATTGTTCATATTTTAAGTATTTCATATAGAATTGCTTCTAAAATGCGGCATGGTGGCGCAGCAGGTAGTGACGCAGTCACACAGCTCCAGGGGCCTGTCTATGAGGAGTTGGTGTGTTCTCCCCGTGTCCGCGTGGGTTTCCTCCCACAGTCCAAACACACACGTTGGCAGGTGAATTGGCGACTCAAAAGTGTCCGTAGGTGTGAATGTGTGAATGTGTGTGTGTGTGTGTTGCCCTGTGAAGGACTGGCGTCCCCTCCAGGGTGTATTCCCACCTTGCGCCCGATGATTCCAGGTAGGCTCTGGACCCCCCGCAACCCTAAATTGGATAAGGGTTACAGATAATGGATGGATGGATGTTTCTAAAATTCAGTGTAAATTCATTTGTGCATGAATATCCTTGAGTAACATAAATTAAAGTACTTTGAAGGGCTTCCTTATTTTCTGAGAGTTTAGGTCATTATATGTCACTGACATTTTGCTCTTATGTAGTTTTCCCATTCTAGGCTCATGCAAATATTTCTTCTACTTCAATTCTTTTCGCAGACCAATACTGAGCTGATCTTCATTTTGATCTTTAGAGGATATTAAGCAGTCAGGATACATATACTATTTTTTAACATACTACCACACTATTTTATGCTAGTTTTTCAGTGTTTAACTAACTGATTAATTCATTGTACGCATTGTACACATATTATTAAAAACAAGAAAACTGTAGTCAAGCTGTTATTTTATCTTGGCAGGTCCATTTCTTTTGAGAGGTTTGAGGTTTTGCTCACAGCAGAGAGTCCTTATTTCTCCTGTTTCACCCCTCGTTGCTCACTAGCAGCTCAAAAGTGAACCAGCAGTGTTCTTTAGATTGTCATTCAACTGCTCCATAGCATAAGGCTATGGAGCAGTTGAACTATAAACCTCTCATTCTCAGACTTAGCATTGGACATTGTGAACTTTGGACAACTGCTCCAGAACATCGATTTTATTTATAATTATCTACTATGGGTATTATAAAAGCTTTGTACCATTGAATACCTGTTTCAGAAACTGGTGCACCTTAAAGGGGATGTCTACAACTGTGAGGAAACACTGTTTTTATGTTCAGAAGCACCACAATGTTTAATGTGGAACAGTATGTTTGTGTTTTTTGACATAAAACTTTAGCACTTTAGGCCTGTGTTCATTTTCATGCAGTTAACGCATGAAAGTAAACGCATGGAGCAGGAATAGAGCATTATCCTCATCTCAGTTCATGCTTTTCAACATTTAGCGGTCTCTTCGTTGTCTAAAATCCTCTAAAATACCGCTTTTCTTCTGTGAGCAAAGAGAAAGATAGTATAGCATACAGGATTTGTTTTTACCCATTTACAGTCACCAAGGCTTTGTAAACTTGTTAGATTAGTTTCAAGCACGCAAAAGACTGAAGAGCTAGCAAATGGTGAGGAAACATTATAAAAACTGTTTCTTTTTGTTTTTTTAAATAAAAATCTTGAAAGTCACCTTTAAAAAAGTAGCAGCAATGTCTCATAAGGGGTATCCACAAATTTTGAAAGAAGAAGAAGAAGAAGAAGAAGAAAAAAAAAAAATTACTTTATTCATCTCTTTGATGCTGTGCATGTAACCCAAGGGAATTTTAGACATGGATGAAATTTTCCTGCTGGTCCCGGGAATTGAACCAACAACTCTCTGGTCTCAAGTTCACCTCTCTAAAATGTAGGCCACAGTATGCCAAATGTCATGATTGGATGATTTATCTCCTAATCCTACCCCAAGGCCTTCTCCTGCCTTCTGTCAAGATACTCTTCTGGAGATACTCTTCTGGAGATTTTCTAAGAGTGCTTTACATTAGATCCTGAAACATTGCTATAAGAATTTGTTGATTTTGTTTGATATCATTCAGCCACAAAAGCCTTGGTAAAGTCAGGTACTAATGTTGAATGATTAGATCTTGATCGCAGCTCATACCAAAAACCATACCAAAGTATGCTTTCTGCCAGGCCACTACTCCACAGCTACTCAATGCTACACCACTCTGGTGAACTCTTGGAATTGGTCACGGTGGAATTTGTGTCACGTACAGCTGCTCCAGAGCATCCCAAAGTGGATATTATGCAAGCTGTGTTTTCACAAATGAATAGCTGTGTCCACAATGAACAAGCCTTCACTGAACAAAACTTTCAGGACATACATTTATTCCTAACATATCATTGAGTGACTTGGAACCCTGGCCTTAACTCTGAATTAGAAATGTACAAATATGCAAATATGTTTGAGTATCAGTATGGGGATTTTCTGATGGGAATTTCTGGAATTAAGGAAGCTTGATATTCCATTTTACAATGATTCACAAGCCTTAATTATGTTCTGGGACTATTATAAGAGAAAAGTACTACATGGGTGATGTGTTCCTTTAAGGACTTATTCTTATTACAGTGAAAATGAAAACACTCTTTGTGCTGTCTGCAGTAGAGCACAGGAAGGCATTAAAACCACATAATAAAAAGTAAGAAATGAAAGAAGGGGGAAAAAATGAAAACAGACCATGCGCTTTCAAAAGAGGCATGTTTCCGGTGTTTCCGGATGCCACATTGTTTACTTGCATTTCGTAACTGTCCGAAACCATGTGTACCTCCATTTTATATTTCATGTTCTTACACATTTAAAAAATGAAAAGATATCCTTTATGTTATGTGTGCATTTCATAATAAAGGGGCCAATAAAAATGTTCCAGAATGGCAATTCAAAGTATGTCTTTGCCTTCACCTTTAAAAAGACACCATTTTGAAGATACTAGAGATGTTCTCCAATCACTCCAGTAGTTCCTTCTGAATTGCACTACACAGAGAATGCATTCAAGTTCAAAGGAAACTTCAACCAGCCTAGGGAGTAGTGAGTAAAGGTTTATGACTGCACTTGAAGTTGACAGTGAAGTTTATCATCAGTAATTGCACTACATTATGGGTTTAAAAATCTTTACGTGTCTAAGAGCTATTAATGGTTTAAAAAAAAAACTACTGATATGACTATAACACATAATAATGGTTAGTTCTGAGTTTCGTCTGGCTGTAGTGAGACCTCAGTAGCTTGTGGCTCCCTCAGGCTCATGTGCACCTGCTTCAGTGTGTCCCATTTTGTCAAATGCTCTACTAGGGAGATTGTACAAGAACATTAGTGTCCACAATGGGCGAATATGAAAATAGCTGAGATCAACATTTATAACACAGTGTATTTGTTTTATAGGGCCCAATAACACCTAATGGCCACAACAGCAAGTTTCCTTTTGTTGTTTTGTCTGACAAAACTGTGA
Source organism: Hoplias malabaricus (assembly GCF_029633855.1). Lineage (NCBI taxonomy): Eukaryota > Metazoa > Chordata > Actinopteri > Characiformes > Erythrinidae > Hoplias > Hoplias malabaricus. The sequence continues at coordinate 5,694,892 of NC_089819.1, forward strand.
ATCACTTCTGGATGCTGGACAATGGACAATGATATATTCACTCCCCCTTGTTTGGCATACAACAGTGCAGCCTACGTTATAACCACAGGTCATATGATGCAATAGATTCTTTCAGTCTTTTTTTGGGGGGGTTATTGTAACACAACACTCATACTATTTCCTGGATGGGATTACATTCTGTGAGTACGTCTTCAGCACCAAGTACTATAAGCAACATCCAGGACATGCCAAATCATTGAATGACCTCACAGCTTGTATAATCTCCATTAGAAAAGCAATGCTAATAGAACAGGACACCATGGAGCTGCCAGACATGAGCCTTTATAAATGCAAGACTGAGCACTGGAAAAATGGTAATTCCTGAAAGAAAGGCTCCAGAAAAGAATCAAGTTGTAATGTTAAATACAAAATGAAATGCTCAGGAGAAGACACACGTCAGACTAAAGTCTTCACGTTCAATGTCAGGATAATGAGAGAGGGATATTAAGCCTTCCAGTGATGAAATGTGTGTTCTATGGAAAGATGGGACCTACCAATTGTTGGAGGACAACAAATTTTCACCACAATAAGCCATCACCTTGTATGAAGCCTTCTCAGGAGGGTTGAGGCCGTTATTGCAGCAAAGGAGTAATTAATATTCTTCATTTCAGAACAAAATACAGTATGAGACGGTATCTAAAAATGTTTTAACGGTGTTCAATGGTAAATGTATTTTTTTAAATATTCAACATTACATATTATACAACATGAAAACAAGCCCCGCCTACTAATGCATAATTTACAAATAATGTGAGGCACACCCAAGAGCCACATCCTAAACCATGGCTCTTGTGCTGTTTTGGTTGTGAGCCAATAAAAAGATGGAATCCACAGGCTCGCGTACCAATGGCTGCACTCGTAGGCGGAGCTTGAGAAACTTTAACTCACGATGACAGGGAAAAATAGCAATGCAAGTAAGCTACTATTTCTTCCAGACAGAATAATTGTTCCCTATGATGTTCCCTAAATTCCTAATTCCTTAAAATTAAGCAGAACATAAAAGCAGCTAGGGACAGCACAGTGGCACAGCAGGTAGGGTCACAGTCACACAGCTCCAGGGACCTGGAGGTTGTGGGTTCGAGTCCCGCTCCCGGTGACAGTCTGGGTGGAGTTTGGTGTGTTCTCCCTGTGTCTGCATGGCTTTCCTCCAGGTGCTCTGGTTTCCTCCCATGGTCCAAAAAACACACATTGGGTTGGCAACTGAAAAAGTGTCCATAGGTGTGAATGTGTGTCTCCCTGTGAAGGACTGGCGCACAGTGATTCCATGTAGGCTCTGGACCCACCGCAACCCTGAACTACATAAGTGGTTACAGACCATGAATGAATGTAGCTTTTGATAATACAGCTGTACATGTAACAAATAACTACATTCTCTTATGTAACAGACTGCTATCATTTGTTTAATCTTTTTGTTGAATTATGACGCTCATAATTAAAACATCCTGGATATAAACTTTTGTCCTATGAAGTTTTGGCAGAGTATAGTCTCTGCAAGTTTCTTGTCTCCCCCTTGAGGACAACTTACGTCAGAACATTAAAATAAATAAATAAATAAATAAAACTTCCTGAGGCACGCCTAAAATTTGGTGACAGAGTCAGAGAATGTTAGTAAGTGTGTATAACAGAGCTGATAAAATGGTAGTAGAACCAACTTGGTCATTTTAATGTTCTGGCTCATCGGTGTATGTGGGAAAAAAACAGGCTCACACTGAATTTCGAACTGCACAATAACAATTTATTTCAAAATATCACAGATTTAAGGCGTTCAGTAATCATTGACCTAACAGTTTAGATTTCTGTCTAAGGAAAAAAGTCCATATTATCACAATAATATCTATAAATGTTTGTAATATAATATTGACTTACTCTCAGAATCTAGTATTTTCTTAAATCTAACAGTATCCTTAAATGTATTTTATGTAAAGACCACAAAAAACAAAAACAACATCAGAAGAGGCTATTTAAATTTGATGAGTTACTGATTTAGACCATGATTGGATAAAGAGAAACCTAAAACTGCTGGAAAATGAAATAATAAATAAACAGGACTATGTAACAATCATAATATAAACAGTGACTACAGCATGAGATTTTTTCGGAGGAAGAGAAAAGTGGGACAGAGGGGACATTATTTCAGCCATTTACAAAAGCCAGCAATCCTTTGACCTCTCCAGGTCTTCACAGTGGAGTGTCAATGAAGAGACATATTTGAGGCTTTTTAGACTAATTAGTTTGTTTTTAAGGAGCAGCAGTCATCAATAATTCTATAATCGTCATGTCATAAACCAGTCACAACACTGACACTCAGAGGCCTGGATGTGTCAGAGATTCTGTGCTAATCTTTTTTAAACATGGCCACCTCAGCAAAGCATAAACCAGTTCAGGGACTATTAAGTAAATGTGATTCTTCATCTTGTGACTGACAATTTATATGAATTTTTGGGGACAAAACTACTCACTTTAATAAAAAAAAGTGCAAAATGTAATTTAAATTTCTTTTGCCAAGCCACAAAAAGGAATGCAAAGAGTTAAGAAAAAAGTTTCACCAGTGACTGGAATCTCACACAAAAACTTAGTTAAATAAAAAAAACAACGTAATTTCGCCACAGCAGGAATGAACTGAGCCAAAGTGCAATATCACAGTATTGTTCATGTTGGTTTTTCCTGTAACTGAGCCTTTCCCCAGGGGCTTTCTACCTTGAACCCATGTAGAGCTGGCATCTTGGTTCAGATTTGTAGTAACTTAGCCTCAAACTCCATGAGAGGAATTTGTCTACTATTTAAATGACATTCAAACACATTCTGACACTTAATAACGCCACTATTACTGTTATTTCCTCTTAATTATAACAGTAAATAGAAAATTCCCTCATGTTCAACATCAACATTCATATATATATATATGATGTAATTTAAGTATTTTAAAATTTAAACATTAATCATGATTTTTACTCATCAGAAATACAGAGTAAATTGTTATTTTCTAATTATAATTAGGTTTCAACAAACATTTTAATTACTGATTGTCTGCTTTGAACACAGTTACTATTTATTTGAGGGGAAAATGTAACCATATATATGTAGCACAAACAACTAAAAGCCACAGAAATACTTCAAACCAGTGATTAAATATAACACAGTTTGTGCTACAAATAGTTTTCCTCAATTTACATAAATACTGTACATTTTTAACAGTCTTTTCCAGTGAGCTGATTGGTTCATTTTGACTGAATGGCAGGACCTTCCTTGTGTTTAGGGCTGTGAATTAGACTTAAATCCTTGTATGTTGCTCTGTCCCTAAAATTCCCTTAGCTTTGCACAGGCCACATTTTCCTATTGTTTCAATTCAGCAAATAAAGAGCAATGATTTACAGCAACAGTAAATGTGCAAAATGATGTTCCCTGTATGGGATCAAAAACTCTTCATTTTACCAGAGGTGTCCAAACATTTTATAACCCATTTTCCATGTATTTTAGGCAAATATTTTGGACACCATTGGATGGAATTTGTGTTTGTTTGTTTGTTTGTAGAGTGGAAACAAACATATGTTGCTTTTGTCAGTTCATTCCAGAGATTTCAAATAGGTATTTGAAACATTTCAATGACCTTAATGTATAGGTTACAAGTTCTGTCTTCTTTTAAGGATACAGGGTTATGGAAATAACAGTTCAGAGACAGCAGACTAGGTTTAGGAACTAAGCACCATATATCAGACTTTCCTGTATATTTCATATTGTTTTAGAACAGGTGTGAAGATGAATTTAAAAACCCATTTAATTCACTTTAAAACGATGCATGAAAGTAAACTGATGGAAAAACCCGATGCCATATTGATATCACTAGTGGACACAGTGAAAAATATTACCAAATGTAATCCTGCCCTTATTCACTTGCATTAGCCCTCCAACTTGGCTAAGTCATGTCTAAGAAAAGAAAATTGGTTAAAATTGGCCAAGCATTACAAAAGGAATGAATTAAAAGTGAAAAATCAAAACATCAATACACTTGTATTTGTTTGCATACAATTGCCATCTCCACAATAAACAGTTGTTGTCCAGTTCCTAGGTCTCACAAATGACATTTATGACACATTCAGAAAACAAAAGATTAAGTCAAGAAAAGGAAAAGAAACAAGGTTTTAAGCCTTACATTTTAAGAAATATTTTTAACTATCAATTACCATAACTTAGGAAGTCCACTTTAGGTACACTGATGGGTTTAGCATTTTAATATTAGCTGGTGCCTAGCCTTTCGTCCCAAGCAAACTTGAGAAAAGTCAAGAATTAATTTTTCTAAATATGTAACATTAATATGGTTAGCTTGGAACCACTCAACAGTATCAATGGAATAAACCTATTGCACATAATTGCTAACATTTCATTAATGTATTAATCAATTAACCACCCCCCCACCCTCATTAATTTTTCCACAATGTTAGCAACAATGATAATCTACTTTTGGCATCAAAGCCTCTGTTTAAAGGCCTTGAGCTTCCATGGCTGCAGTGGATGGTCAAACAACATTTGCATACGATCACAGAGTAAAAATGTGCAAGTAAAAATAATTTCATCTAATTCTCTGTAGACATATCAGTAATATGAGGAGCTCCTCCAATAGTGTCACACACTTGCAGGATTTGGTGTAACCTTCATATATCATACCAATAACATTTACAGGCTTGTGAGACAGGTGAAAGAGGTGTGTTTATGAAGGACTAACCCAAACCCTCAAAACTGTGGTACCCCAGGAGGAAGATGACCTTCGCATTTATGCTGGCCTCTTCATAAGTGGATCATTTGTGCTTGTAGGCTTGCGTGTACATACTTAAGAGGTTTACTGGCCAAAATAACAAAAACAGCACACTTTTCCCTAGTTATCCCAAATGTAGCTAATCAGATGAGTATACAGCAAAACAGTGAGTTACAAACTTGCCAACTACAAGCTTAAATCTTCACACATTTACCTCAAATACTGTTGAGGTTAAAAAGTAATAGATACAATTAGATACAACAAATTTACAGTGTTTAAGGGAAAACAGTAGTCATTTTTTTTTTGCAATTATTCTTCTTCATAAATAACAATTCTGGCAGCCACTGTTCTAAATTTACTAGAAATTCTGTCCAATTTTAAACATGGCTGCCCCAATTGTGGGGGACCAACTATATGGAGCATAAAAGCAGATGGATTTGTATTTAACAGGTAAAATGAAAAAATATTTACCCCTATCGTAAATTTCATATTTCAGGGATTGGCAGAATATACCAAACATTGATTGGGAAA